>NW_019384311.1:231581-256381 GCF_000671375.1 Centruroides sculpturatus | reverse complement strand
AATTTTTAGAATAAAAAATTATAGAAAGTAAATTTTACTTTAGAAACGGTTTAATATTTTCTAAAATAGTAAAGAAAATTTCGAAATTTTTGCATAAATTTCAAGAAAATTTTTAATTTTATAAATTCTATACTTTTATAACATTAAATTTTTTTAAAAAATATTAACAATTATCATTTAATTCACCTGTAGCATTATTTACTTCTATATTAATAATTTATAATATCAGTAATTGCTATTATTAAGAGAGAAAAAATAGAATATTTTAAAATGAATTTTATGCTTTAGTGATTTTTAACTTAAAAGTTATTTTATTTTATTTTAATTTTTTTTAAATTAAATGAAATCTTTTCAATGTGCAATACTTTTAATAGTGAATTTTACAGAACAAATCTGAAGGTCAGAATGAAAGTCCAAGGGAGTAACAGAAGCAATAAAAGAGAACACAGCTGATCCATGACAGACCCCAACCACCAATCAAAGTGGAGTGGCTGTCAGTAACGCACTGGGACGAATGTCACTCTGTTATTAACGTTAATGTTTGTCAGAATACCATTCTCGTTGGGGAATACTTGTCAAATAGCACGAAATACTAGAGATTTAATGGTTTACACACTTTGAATTACTTATTGATTGCATAATTATGTAATAACTTGCCCCTTTTTTTATAACACTTAATAACACATTAAATATTATCATATAAATGTATAATTATTTTAATGAGATTATCGATCTTAAAAATTATTATTTTTATTATCTAGAAATTATTTTTTATGCGTAAAAATATGTAAAATATATAATTGTATTTATTTATTGTACATATTTATTGCACATATATCAAGCCTCTGTCTTCCCCATCTCTAGCAATGACGGCGGAGAAAATTGAAATATACAGAAGTAGGATAGGGGAAGGCTGTTTAAATGCGAGAGATGCGGAGAGCCTACCATCGGCATGGAAATATTTGGTTAAGAAATATACTAGAAACTTCGACCAGAATTAATCCATTGAAGATTTATGTTATTTCTGTTTTAATTAATTAATTTATTTATTTGTTTATTTATTCTTCCGTTATTTTTTACTTGTAAAATTTTTNAACAAATAAAAACCCAGCGAAGCGGGTACTTGCAACTAGTATAATATAAATCTTTTATATTTTAAAATAAAATTTTACAGTAAAAAAGTATTATAAATATTTTCAATTTACTTGAAAGAAGCAATCAACTCATTGGATGAAAATGCTCTCTTTTAAATGTCTTCCGTGATATTCTAATTTAGGAAAAACATTAGATTGCATGATAAAGTAAATGATGAATTTACAAAACGTATTGGTTTACTGTTTTAATTAAAAATATAGGACGTAAAACTTAGATTTAATCACGCTCAACTTACAATACTCGCTACCTTCCATCACGTTTACTTTTAACTTTAATTTTTAAACATTAAAATTATACCAGGAATTTGAATTCGAAAATTTTAATTTAAAATTCGACAAATTATATATTGTAAAAAGTGAATAATATGCTAATCGTAAATTAGAAATTGTTCTAGTTATTTATGAAAATATTTTTTTTTTAAAATAAATTATGTATTAATTATTCTATTTCTTAATATTCTCGTATGCAGTGGCCTAAGATTTTGCTCTGTTGATCCATGACAGATCCCAACCACCAATCTGGGAAATGATCTAAAAAGTAAATTTGTAAATCATCCATCCTGGGTATACATTCTGAGTACATATCTGGGTATACATGGGATATTCTGGATACACATCTATACATTCTATATACACATATGGGTACATCCTGGGTACACCTGGAAAGATGATCTAAAAAGTACGTACATTTGTATATTATCCATTTAAAGCATTTATTATTTTTTATTATAATAAAAAGCGAAATAATTGATTTATATTAAATTATTTATTTAGTTTACATTTTATTCCTAAAGCCTCTGGGAGGATCCAACACTCTCATCATCCCCCCCATAAGTACACCACGCCTCATATGAATCTTGATATAGACAAAGTTATTTATTGAAACGTTTTCAAAAAGAAAAGGTTAAGAATACCTTTAGATAATTTAAAATCGTTTAATTTAATATAACTTTCTTACATTCTATATAATTTCACTGTAAAAAAATTGTTTCATTCCTTAATAATTGCACAGAATGTAGCTTGATACAATATTTAGTTAACTATACTTATTCTGTACTTATTTGTAGTCCTTGAATTCAGAAAATAATGCTAGTTCTTGACCTCATAACCCGCACCTAGACACATAACATAACCCTATAATAATATCATTATAAACTATTTATCCTGTACTTCAGTTGAATATACAGTTAAAACAAATCACAGTGTATATGTTCTTAAAAGGAACGAAAATTGGTGCCTGTGTACACAAAGAAAAATTAAGTTATCTACTTACAAATCTAAGAGTTATAGACAATTTGGCGGTTGCTTTAGAACTTCGTTAACATCTTTGTTCATGCTAAATTTTCTTTAAGTGGGTCGTTGTTTAATGTTAATAATTATTCCATTATTGAATGTTACTTTAGTAATTTATCTCTATAATAGAATGAAACTTATTAATGCCACCTCATATTAACGATAGAGAGTTTAACACTTTAAAAAGTTCAAATGCCACGCTCTATATCTTTATAAAAGAAATATTTTATTTTAATAACAATATAATTTGATTGAATTTCATTTTCTAATTGTTAGAATCGTATTATTTTTAGAATAATTTTCTAAAATTCATTAAAATTATTGTGGTTTCCTTAAATTTTCGCCGTTCTTTGTGTCTCTTTTCTCTTCTTTTACTGTTATAGAACAGAGGAGAAAGTAAAAAGTTTATAGAAAATTTGTATATTATAATAAGTTACATTGTCACTCAAATTTTTGGGGGGGTTTTTCAACTTAAAATGTTCCCTAATTCCAATAGTATTAATAAAAGGGGGTTACGAAATTGTTTCTGCTGTTTTTGGTTTATATCTCAGGACCTCATGAGCCAAAAATTCTGAAATTTAGCAGGAATACTTCTGTTTATGAAGTAAAATTACATTTTTCAGATTGTAAATCAAGTGAGGGAGATAGAAAGAGCGTCATATCTCCAGCGGATTCAGACTTAATGAACATTTTATTTCAACAAGTTTCGGCTTACTAAATTTTAAAATATTTACAATTTTTTAAAAAAGTTACCACTAACAAAGCCAACTTATCAACTTTTCCCTAAATTTTCTGTAAAAATACAGTTAAAATTAAAGGAAATTTATCGATAAATATATTACTTTGACTATTTTAACTAGCCTATTTTTTAAAATAAAAATAAAATTCCTTTACACACCATATTATATTACGCAATTACTTGTACACAGTCTGGTTTTTGTTCGATGACAAAAAATAATACCGAAAAAAAAGCGAACAAATGGAATGTAGAAAATAAATAAAGTCTAATATTTATACTTAAGTAACCCATACTATATAACTAGACACCATGTTTTTATTACTGTTTTTTTTTCTTCTCCTCTTACTAAATCCGTTGAGGGGGGAAAAATCTAGAAAAAACATAACTGTAGTGTCTCGTGAGAGCGACAATAATTCAAAGAAATGACAAAAAAATTTAATGGGAAAATGCTTTTCAAGTTAAAAAAATAACAATAATAAAAAAACTACCGGAAAATTTTATTATTAAGAAATTACTTCGTGAAGATGAAAGATAATTTTGAAAATTTTATAATGGAGTGATTATAATGTTTAAAAAATGAATATACTTGTCTTAGCTTCTGATAAAAATATTTAAATAATTACATAAAAAATCTTCAAGCTTTGCCTCACCTGTGTTCAATATGTCTAATATAATATTCAAATATGTTCATAATTATGTGAAGAATATAATATTTACAGGCAGAAAAAAATATGAGTGTAATTACAACAATATTTTACGTTACACTCCGTACGTATCAATGTATTTATCAATTCTTGTCACTGCAGTGTTATTACAATTCTCCATTTTTTTCTATCACCTTTCACTGCTTGGAGATTAAATCTAAATAAGCAAAATAATTATTAATTAAAATAACAAAATAAAACCCAATTAATACTCAAAATAGTGATACTGTATAATAATATAACTGTTTTATTACTCCTCTTTTATACTATTTATTATATAACTTCTTTATGTAGAGTGGTGGCTCAGTTGTACCTTCTTTTATAGACTTTCTCTAAATATATACGTGCAGTTTTTTTATGTTATAGTTATAAATTAATTTATATCTTTATATTTTAATGGAATCAATTTAATTAATTTTTCGTATGTTTGACCAAGTATACACCATATTATACTATTGAATTTTTTAAAAAATACTTATATATTTTATTATATTATTAAATAATAATTTTATGGAAAATCTTTCTAATTAAAATGTTAGCTCTTTCGTATCTATAATTGTTTAAATTTATTCATTTTTGTAGCCGATTTCAATAAATTTCCCTTTATTATGACATCTCCAAGAAATTTATAGCCCTTATTTATCAAAATTAGATAATATCTTATTTATAAAAAGAAGGTAAAAATATACGAAAAATTAATCAAACTAATTAAATAATCATTTCTATTAATTTAATAATATATTTTCAAAGATAATTATCATTAAAATATTAAGAAAATATCTTTATAAGAGCTACTCGTATTATTCAAATTGAAATTTATGTTTTAAAAGCATCTAAAATATAAATTATTATTATATATTTTTTTAAAAAAATTCTACTGATTATAATTATTAAATTCGAACGATTACAGTAAATTATATTGATTTATTGATTCGCTATCTTTATTTAATAAACCATCGCTCCAAGTGATAACAACTACTATATTTGTTATCCTATTATTAAAGGTTGATAGCATCTACTAACGTTTTAAAAATATAAAATAAAATTAAAATTCAGGACTGTTTTTTTTTTAATCGAGAAAGTAAAGCAGTGGTAACGAATTACAGCATACCATTTTGTTACAAGAGAAGTAGATTCGTTCTCTTGAACCTAAAAATGCCATAACACTTCCGCCTTTCTTCTTGATGTCATTGTAAACCAAGTCAATGAATCGTTCCTAGACTGGTTTTTTTTTACATGGTTTGACTTTTTCAGTTTTCTGACCTCGTTTCATTTGTTAAAGTAGGTTGGTCTATCATGCGTTCTACACATGATACATTTCTAAATTTCGTTTTCTAGATATTCTACTAGAATAAAGGCTCTTCTTGTTGAAAATATTTAAAACTTATTTAAATAATTACATAAAAAATCTTCAAGCTTTGCCTCACCTGTGTTCAATATGTCTAATATAATATTCAAATATGTTCATAATTATGTGAAGAATATAATATTTACAGGCAGAAAAAAATATGAGTGTAATTACAACAATATTTTACGTTACACTCCGTACGTATCAATGTATTTATCAATTCTTGTCACTGCAGTGTTATTACAATTCTCCATTTTTTTCTATCACCTTTCACTGCTTGGAGATTAAATCTAAATAAGCAAAATAATTATTAATTAAAATAACAAAATAAAACCCAATTAATACTCAAAATAGTGATACTGTATAATAATATAACTGTTTTATTACTCCTCTTTTATACTATTTATTATATAACTTCTTTATGTAGAGTGGTGGCTCAGTTGTACCTTCTTTTATAGACTTTCTCTAAATATATACGTGCAGTTTTTTTATGTTATAGTTATAAATTAATTTATATCTTTATATTTTAATGGAATCAATTTAATTAATTTTTCGTATGTTTGACCAAGTATACACCATATTATACTATTGAATTTTTTAAAAAATACTTATATATTTTATTATATTATTAAATAATAATTTTATGGAAAATCTTTCTAATTAAAATGTTAGCTCTTTCGTATCTATAATTGTTTAAATTTATTCATTTTTGTAGCCGATTTCAATAAATTTCCCTTTATTATGACATCTCCAAGAAATTTATAGCCCTTATTTATCAAAATTAGATAATATCTTATTTATAAAAAGAAGGTAAAAATATACGAAAAATTAATCAAACTAATTAAATAATCATTTCTATTAATTTAATAATATATTTTCAAAGATAATTATCATTAAAATATTAAGAAAATATCTTTATAAGAGCTACTCGTATTATTCAAATTGAAATTTATGTTTTAAAAGCATCTAAAATATAAATTATTATTATATATTTTTTTAAAAAAATTCTACTGATTATAATTATTAAATTCGAACGATTACAGTAAATTATATTGATTTATTGATTCGCTATCTTTATTTAATAAACCATCGCTCCAAGTGATAACAACTACTATATTTGTTATCCTATTATTAAAGGTTGATAGCATCTACTAACGTTTTAAAAATATAAAATAAAATTAAAATTCAGGACTGTTTTTTTTTTAATCGAGAAAGTAAAGCAGTGGTAACGAATTACAGCATACCATTTTGTTACAAGAGAAGTAGATTCGTTCTCTTGAACCTAAAAATGCCATAACACTTCCGCCTTTCTTCTTGATGTCATTGTAAACCAAGTCAATGAATCGTTCCTAGACTGGTTTTTTTTTACATGGTTTGACTTTTTCAGTTTTCTGACCTCGTTTCATTTGTTAAAGTAGGTTGGTCTATCATGCGTTCTACACATGATACATTTCTAAATTTCGTTTTCTAGATATTCTACTAGAATAAAGGCTCTTGTTGAAAATATTTAAAATGAATAACTTCTTGTTCTTTTATATTCTTCTCCTTGTTGTAATTTCCTTTTTATTTTATTATTATTATCGAATATAAAAAAGGAGGTTTTTTTATACTTTTAAAGAAGAATACAATTTTATTTTTTTAATGCTATTCTTTTAATAACTTAAATTATATCTTAATGCTGTTGAAGCAATGTAATTTAATAAAGTAATAAGTGTAAACTGTGTTAAGCATGACTAAAGTATAAATAAAATCTCATTAAACTATTTTATTATTATTATTATGTAGTTAATATTTAATTTATTTCAGAATATGTTAGCATCACTCTTAAGCATATGTTAGATTTAAATTGATGTATTTTTCTTTCTAATTTTATTCTTCTTTTTAAATAAATTTTTACTTTATTTTATATATATTAATATTAAAAAAAGTTATTATTATTTTACTTAAAAATTTAATTTTATTAAGTTAATATTACATTAACTAATCTAATTTTTCAAGTTGTAAGTGATGCTTCACTTCTAAAATTTCATATTTTTTTTTTACACAAAAAAAAAGCAAAATTTTACATTAAGGAAATTTAATAAATTTACTTTTTATTAAAATTATTCTTTAAAATTAATTGGAAAATCTTATTTGAAGAGTATTAATTATTAAATATTGAATACAGTCAGCATCTGTGAATTAAAACGTCAATATTTTTGCATATAAATGGCCATCGATAATATCGTTTCTAAAGATTTAATTCTTATCAACAATATTTCTATCGAAAGTGTCTAGACAAGAGCATATTTTGACCTTGCTACTAACGGTTCCGCCCAAATATTAATACACATTTCTCAATACTTAAGTACTGTTGTCAACGATACATCAATAATAAACATTGATGTCGTAGACCAGATCAGCCAGTGCCAAAAAATATATACACCCCACCTGTGTTACAGCGTGGGATTCATGGGTCAAGGCAATTTTTGCACCTGTTTGAATTCCACACCTGCATGTGTTAGGAATGTATCATCGCTGTAAGGTTGCGTGTGATTCTCACTGCATAAGTATATAAATCAGTAATCGGTTATTAAGTACTTTTAGAAATTCGTAAAAGAATGCAATGTATAAATTTTTGATTCTAATAAACATAAATTAAGATTTTATTGATAAAATTTCTTTTATAATTTTATTGCGAAATTTTATACTTATTAATATAACTATTCCTTAGGCAGTAATTATAACCTATAAAAATGTTTAGATTAATTGATAAAAATCCAATTTCACTTATTAAAATTTTTATTATTTAATATATTAAAAAAATGTATATAATATATAAAGAAGAATATAGATTACTTAATTTTATAATTGCTGAAGTAGTTTGTTCTTGTCTTCACTTGATAATGACGACGATGCTGATGATGCTGATGATGATGATGATGAAGAAAAAATTTAATTTTATTATCTTAATTTTAATTAATAAACTAATAGAAATGAATCGAATTAATTAAATATTTACTTTAATATAAAAATACTAAACTTTATCTATATTCAATTGTTAAAGCGAAGCGTATCAACGTGACGAAATCCTCCCCCTTTCTTCGTGAGTAATTCTCTCCAGTCCATTTATCATACTTTAAAGACATTCATTTTTCTCGACTTTCACATTCGATCGTCAATATGAAAAATAAATGTCATATATACGATATATCGTTCAAATTTTATAAAACAAATATTGAGTACTGTCACTTCCTATCAAACGAGTTTTACTCTATTTACAAATGCTTATAGGATCTTTTAAATATACTTAAATATATAATTATTTATTCATTGTTTATTACGCGATTATCTTATAAATAATATAAATTATAGCCTACTTACCGATGATTTATTATAACAGATAAATGGTGCATTTAATTAATATTATATAGCAGATTTTATTCATAGTTTCTATATTATAAATGGCGTAGTCCTTTAAGTGCAGTGATGCTTTATTCTATAGGGGAAAAAAGGGCAATTTTTTGGGGCCCCTATTAACAAGGGGCCCTAAACCAGTCTTTTATTTTAAAAAATATATTACCCCAAAACAATTTCTTCGAAGAAAAATGTCTGAAATCAATACTGTACGTGAGGCCCTTTAATTCAAATTCTTCCGGGCCTTATGTAGCTAAATGGGCTGTAAATCAGGTTTTTTTAATTAAGAATAAATTTAAACCTGCCAATTCTTAATAATTGCAAATTATTTTTTTAGATTATTTTTAATATCAAAGATTAAAATGAATTGCTATCTTCTATTTTATTTTTTATTTTTTAAATTTTAATTAATTTAAAAGTGTGAACCAGCTACCGTATAAAATAACTATCTAACTCCGTTTGGAGGCCTACTCTAGGGATTTTATCTGCATTTTTTTAATGTTTTTTCCCTGCCAATTTAATCATAGTAGTGAATAGGAACTGCTTAAGTTAATGGCTGCATAAAAAGTGTAATTGAAAAACATTTTTGCTCTTAATTTGCTCTTTCAATAAAATCGTGAAGTTTAATAATTAATTATAACTATAATAAAATTCCTTTTAGCTTCTTCTCTTTATTTTTTAATTTTCTCGTATACTTTCATGGAATTTATATAATTTGAAAATTCTTGTAATTTTTATATGATTTTTAATTAAATCTGTAATTAGAATTAAGTAAATAAACCTTAGTTATTTTTTTTACTTAATTTCCTACAATAAATGTGTTATAAGTCCAAATATTCTCATCAGAAATAATTATTTAGAACTAAAATATGCGATAAAATTTATTTACATTCTTTTCTTTCATATAAAACTTTAAAAATTTTATTATACATAATTAAATAAAATTAGTTTTATAAAAATGGCAAATAAACTAAAAGAAATTTAAAATTTTTTGATGAAAATATTAAAATTTAAAATTCGATACTCGATTATTTAATCGGAAGATGTAGAAGAAATTAATTTTAAATAAGTTTAAATATAATAAATTTCTAAAATAATTCAAAATTTATACGAAGAAAGTCAGGAATTTAGGTTAAATTTTCAACTGTGTATGAAGAAAAATAAATGAAATTATTCTTAAATAAAATTATTTACCATTTAACTTTATATCATAAAAAAATAAACATAAATATCACTTTAATTATTTTATAAAATTATTAATTATTTTTTTCTTTTAAATTGTTTTTTCGTTTGTTACAAGACAATATATTCATGGGAAGAGTTAAGGCTTTAGTTCCTCCCCAAAGATAATTTGAATAAAATTAATTAAATTTTTATTAATTGTTAACTTAAATATAACAACACTAATACAAAAATATTCTGTTGTTTTGATATTGCTACTAATAAAATATAAGAACATATGTGACTACTGTAATTTAAGCTCTGTTAGCCTCCCATCAAACTTAATTTCTGTCTTTCCCACTAATTTAATTCCTAGTTTATCTTTCACTTACGATATTAATTCGTTACCTGATACTTACTGAAGTATTTTTATCAATCAGTTAATTGCTAAACCATATATTCCCTCCCAAACTTTTCAACTACATCAATAAAAAAAAGAAGAAGAAGAAAGTTTTGTCTGTTGGCAAAATTTTCTAGAAAACTAAAAGAACTAAGGTTGAAATTTTAAGAAATTGTGTGATGGATAAAGTATTTTCGTAGAATTTCATATCGGATCTCATCTCCATTTGTTCTAAACTTTAGTAGAGGCAAAACTCAAAGCATTAACTTTCTCTCGAAAACTGCAAGAACCAGGGGAACTGACATTTTATATTCACTTTTTTCCATTTTCCATCACTCTGTCCAAAAATTTTATCAAATACTAAAAGAACTCGACTGCTGATGGACCATTCTTGGCAATTTATGATCAGGGGTATTCAAGCAATCCTCTTCATACCATCAAATTTCACGTATATAAAATTTTAAAAAATTGCCCCCAAATGATTGTCACACAATCAAACTTTTTCACTGTTTTATTTTTTGGAATATTTTTATAAATTATAATAATTTATGATTAAAAAAATAAAATATTTGTAATACTAATTTTTATATGATTTATTTAGGATTTTAGGAGGAATATTTAAGAAAACAAGGCTTTAAAAATTATATTAGTTGTTAAGTTTATCAGAACAAAAAAAAATGTTAGATTATATGCAAATTTAAAAAAGTTTTTCAAGTGTCCATGCATTTTAGTCAACAGAATTAACATATATATCAACCCAGTGATAAACATAAATGATGAAAAGTCGAATTTAAAAATAAATTGATGAATAGGAAAAAAAAATTTCTTTACGTCAGTCTCTTTACTCTGACACTACCTAATCCTCGACAGGTCATGTCAGACCATTCTTTAGGCATCTTTTCTTCATTATAATAGCTTCTATGACCTGTAGCGTGTTAGCATTTCTAATTTAGTGAACGGCCTCCCAGCAATAGATAGCTCAAATGGTTAGAAAGTCAAGCTATTAGGATTGACATGCTCTACAAGTAGAAGTAATCTGTAATACTCCCCTAAGTGAAGCAAGGTTTAATCAGTTTTATTTTTAAAATAAATAAATAAAAGACAAAAGTTGTATAGTTGGTGAAGGAAGTTTTTTTTTTATTATTGCATCTCCCGCGTAATGGCACACAAAACGAGAATAATAATAATGGTACAGATTAAATTTCTTTTTTTTTTGTTTTTATTTTGTTTGCATCAAGTTGTTTAAGAGACAATCGAAGATGGATCAGCTTCAAACAATAGTAATCTATGTTTTCAGTTAGTATTTATAGCGAATGCACTTTGGGATATTTTCAAATGACAGTAGCGATAAATTATAGAAAATAAACTCCGACTTCCTGCAAAGTAGTTGATGGCACAAAATGAAGAAGAGTGGTTATAGTCCAATACCAAGCTAGAATTCAACAGAAAGCAATACATCTCCAACAACAATATATAAAATTTACTGGCTTCAGTGGATAATGGATCCCAGAGGCGGAATTCCTTCCTTCCTGAGAAACTGTTTAAGTTTCCGATACGATCGGTTATATTGGATGTTCTTTTATCTTATTTTCGAGAGCACGTGTTATATAAAAATGACGTCATTTCTATTGTTACCTCATTTTTTTTTCTATAGTAAAAAAAATTTTTTTATATATAGAAATAAATATAACAAATATTAAAGCGATAAGAAATTCATTACATTGATGATATGATCTTAATTAACTACAGTTTAATAATGTTTCGATGTAATCAATAAAATTAGAATAAATTTTAATAAATTAAAATTTAGTTTAATAATTAACGGTGAAATTCTAATCAAATTTAGATAATGAATTAGCAATTGATAAATTATTTATTGTTTATTTCTAGATGAGTTTTATGTTATTAATTTGAAAAATTAAAATATATCTGAAGCTTTTTAATTAATTATTTTTATTTTTATTTTTTAAATATTCATGCTTTAATAAACATATTTAAAATATATGGCTTTCATTTTTATAATTTACATATTCATTTTTACGAATTCATGTTTATTCACGTGCATATTTCATGAACAATGAACACGTTACACGAACACATTTATCTTCAAGAATAAGTCCGTATATCTGTTTATTTTCATCAACATATTTCACGAATATCATCTGCATATCTATTTTCGTGAAGGCACTTCATAAATCCACCCACTTTCAAAGACATTGTATGTATGAACATGAACATATTTCATTAAAAAATATATATATTATATTTACGTAAACATAATACGTATATATTCATTCTTACGAAGTTATTTAACATTCAGGACTGTTAATTTATCAGTTTGACACGAAATAAATCCGTGAGTAAAGTCACACTGTGATGAATTTTAAGCTGGATAAATTAAAAGAATTTATAGTTAAACAATGCGAATTTATAACGCTAAAATAGATTTCGAGAAAAATCAATTTATTATTTTTATTTTTAAATTTCCAAGCGTATAGAAATTCTTGTTGTTATTTATATATTTTCTGCACGTCTTTTGAATCAATGTCGTTTAAACACGCGGGGCCTTCGATCCCTTCCAAGGATAACTCCTAAATCAAATTAACTTTCCCATGAATATTTAGAATAAGTTAATGATGTCAAAATAATGCGTAGTTGTTTCTATATAATAATAATATATATATATATATTGTCGTCCTATCAGAGTTAGTTAATGAAAGAAGCAAGTCCAAAATAATTCCTCCAGGCTAATTTGTTATTCTAAACGACTCCTTAATAAAATTTATTGATACATTTAACTGCATACTTAATTTTACAATAAATTTATTTTTTAAATAAATATTATTAACTCATTCAAAATTAATTTATAGTAAATTAGAAAGACGTTGTAAATAAAGATAAATAACTTTTAAAATATTTATGTATTAACTTTTGAATAGATAAAATTAAATTAATAAAATTAAATTCCTAAATACAGGTAAACCTCTGAACAACGGCCAATGTTTATTGGCCGTTGTTCAGAGGTTTACCTGTATTTAAATTTCTAGAATGATGCTCCAATTTCTTTACTTTTGCTGAAGGTTTTACTTCAAAAACACGTTAAAGACTTGTATAAATATTTAACGTTTTTATATAAATGTATTCTATAGATTAATTTATTTAAATATTAAACTTATATAAAACATTTATTATTTTTAAATTTTAAAAAAATATGCATATTTTTAGAATCAAAATTCTTAAAGAATCCTTTAGAATTTGAACTCAATTAAAGCAATTGAAGTGTCCTGTAATTAACAGAATTATAGAATTGTTGCATCAGTAAGTTAACAAAGAAAAAAAAAACATTAATGATGTGTCCAAAGTTTTCGGGCCTATCGTTATATAAAAAAATTACATTGTTAACTGCACTCGAGAATGAAATGCGGAACTTAGATTTATTCTTTCAGACATTGGCTTCGTTACATGAAAATATTTTTCTTCGTTACTGATCATAAAAAAAAAAGGAAATCTCTTTTTCAGATTTTACGATTAACGAGGAGCACATTCTTCAAATAATAATAATAAAAAAAAAATATATATATAGTTAAATTTTCTAAAATTACTTTATCGTATTTTGATTAATAAACTAAAACTAATTTCAAAAAAGATGAAGTAACGAATCAAAATTTCGTATTAGAATGCTTAAAATAATACTTCAAAAAACATTTGTTTGTGATAAACTAGAAGTCAATTTAATTTAAATTCACTTGCTATATTTATATTTACATTCCTTAAATTGTTAAACCAATCCGTTATCTGTAGCTTTTAACTCTCTTCTTTAGTTTTTTTTTATTTATTTATATAAAGTATCCATATAAAAAAAACCACAGTAAAAAAAATCTAAAGTACAACACAGGAGTTAAGTGGTGTATTAAACAAATTCGTGGTCTGAATATTCATGATGGCGGACTAGAGTCACGATCACGTGTCAAGGCGAGTGACTTTAGCTCCTCTATCGGTACTAACAGATATTATTATACCTGTTAAGACGATGTGTATCTTCAACTTTTAAGATTTCTGTCAACAACGGATCTTGTCGTCGATAATTGTGAAATTTTAAACGTATTTTTAATATTTTTAATTAATGACAGGAAATTTGTAAAGGCTTTTATAAGTCTAAAATTTCATTTTGGATGTTTTCATATTAGAATTTAATTAAAACTTTAATTACTTCAGCTGGAAAATAGTGAGGGGAAAAAATTAAATAAAACTGTTTCTTTTTAATATAAAATCTACATTTTTATAGAAGTAAATTATTTATTTATATTATTTGATATATTTTATAGTAATAATGATTAAATTTTATATTTATACAGAAACTTGTACTTTAAAGTCTTCATACATAGGCAAAAAGTCACAGAATATGTTCAATGTTGGTACCATTTAGTCGAATATTCGTATAAATAAATTCACAGAAAATTTATGCTAACACATCAGTTGCGTACATATGTAACAAGTGCACTTTAGGTGTCTGTTTTCTATGAAGACTTTTTGAATTATCTATTGTTAGTTTAGAAGAAAGGCCAGAAAAATGAGAGTTTTTTCTAAGTTTTTAAGCAAATAAATTATATTATTTTCACAAATTTTCAACGTGAAAGCATAATTTTATCTAATATAAATTTCTAGATTGTGGCTTATTGTGTGACATAACAATGGATAAAACTGATTTTCTTTACTTAATCATAATAAAATTCTATGTTAAATTTGATTGTGATTAAAATATAGGAAACTTTATTCGTTTTTTTTAATATAATAGACTACAATTTAATGAATTACATTATATATAATCATGTTTTTAATTGATTACTTATGAGTTATTTAATTAATTTTTACTTAATTTAACTTTAATTTTGTATAAAAATTAATTAAGGAATTTCTTTAATATTGAAAGAAACAAATTTTTATTAAAATTTTGTTTACAAAGTCCTAGTAATATATTTAATAAGACATTTAAAAAAAAACATTGTATAACACTGTATAAATTGTACAACACAAATTATTTATGAATTAATAATAAAATTATATACACTTCATTTATTATTTGATGAATGAAATTTTAATATTTAATGGTATATATATCAATTATATAGCTAAATATTTTCTTATATCTTTAAAATTACTTACAATATAAATACTCAAAGTAATTGTTTTGAAAGCACTTAAGCTGTTTATAAAATCTTATTTTTTTAAATCGTTAGAAATTAAATTTTATAAAATGTTTTCAGTCTAATTTGACATTTCATAAACAAACTCTTCCTATTAAACGTGAGATAACTTAACTGAAATGAATAATTTATAAATTTAATTTAAAATAATTTATTATTTTTTTTATTAAGATATTTATAATGAAACATGAATTTCACCTCAACTTAATTATTTTAAATTAAATTTTAAGCAGAAATGGATACATTATTTTTATATGGAAAACTCTTCATGGATGTTTTCTCAGAACGAATGTAGACTTGTAAGTTCGATGAACGTACTTTTTTTTTGTCATTAAAATGTGTACAGGAGACTCCTATCGAGTTTAAATCTCTTCTGACATCAGACAGTCAGATCGTTGATACCAATGTTTTCGTTAAGACGAGTGATTATCACCTACTCTCACTTCATATTCTAATTGCTTTTAGACTTTAGAATGAAAGCTGTCATACGATAGACAGGAAAGGAAATTAAACTTCGGTTATAATGATTCACAGCATGAGTTAAAAACATCAATACACGAAAATTTACAATTCTAATTAGCATAAAAGAAGCTATTTCTTTATATAATTAAAATATGATTTAATATGACGATTTTAATATCTGTAATCCAAAAATATTCTTGGTAGACAAATCTCACAGCAATCTTATTGGCAAATTAAATTTATTTTGTAAAGACTACATCAAATGCATTTCGGGCTGGTCTAATATTTTCCAGTCCCTCTTCAGTGAATAACCGCTGGTGGTAATTACAATGATATTTCCATGGGTAGGGGTGGTAAACTTTGTACACATTTGTAAGAATCCNTATTTAATCGGAAGATGTAGAAGAAATTAATTTTAAATAAGTTTAAATATAATAAATTTCTAAAATAATTCAAAATTTATACGAAGAAAGTCAGGAATTTAGGTTAAATTTTCAACTGTGTATGAAGAAAAATAAATGAAATTATTCTTAAATAAAATTATTTACCATTTAACTTTATATCATAAAAAAATAAACATAAATATCACTTTAATTATTTTATAAAATTATTAATTATTTTTTTCTTTTAAATTGTTTTTTCGTTTGTTACAAGACAATATATTCATGGGAAGAGTTAAGGCTTTAGTTCCTCCCCAAAGATAATTTGAATAAAATTAATTAAATTTTTATTAATTGTTAACTTAAATATAACAACACTAATACAAAAATATTCTGTTGTTTTGATATTGCTACTAATAAAATATAAGAACATATGTGACTACTGTAATTTAAGCTCTGTTAGCCTCCCATCAAACTTAATTTCTGTCTTTCCCACTAATTTAATTCCTAGTTTATCTTTCACTTACGATATTAATTCGTTACCTGATACTTACTGAAGTATTTTTATCAATCAGTTAATTGCTAAACCATATATTCCCTCCCAAACTTTTCAACTACATCAATAAAAAAAAGAAGAAGAAGAAAGTTTTGTCTGTTGGCAAAATTTTCTAGAAAACTAAAAGAACTAAGGTTGAAATTTTAAGAAATTGTGTGATGGATAAAGTATTTTCGTAGAATTTCATATCGGATCTCATCTCCATTTGTTCTAAACTTTAGTAGAGGCAAAACTCAAAGCATTAACTTTCTCTCGAAAACTGCAAGAACCAGGGGAACTGACATTTTATATTCACTTTTTTCCATTTTCCATCACTCTGTCCAAAAATTTTATCAAATACTAAAAGAACTCGACTGCTGATGGACCATTCTTGGCAATTTATGATCAGGGGTATTCAAGCAATCCTCTTCATACCATCAAATTTCACGTATATAAAATTTTAAAAAATTGCCCCCAAATGATTGTCACACAATCAAACTTTTTCACTGTTTTATTTTTTGGAATATTTTTATAAATTATAATAATTTATGATTAAAAAAATAAAATATTTGTAATACTAATTTTTATATGATTTATTTAGGATTTTAGGAGGAATATTTAAGAAAACAAGGCTTTAAAAATTATATTAGTTGTTAAGTTTATCAGAACAAAAAAAAATGTTAGATTATATGCAAATTTAAAAAAGTTTTTCAAGTGTCCATGCATTTTAGTCAACAGAATTAACATATATATCAACCCAGTGATAAACATAAATGATGAAAAGTCGAATTTAAAAATAAATTGATGAATAGGAAAAAAAAATTTCTTTACGTCAGTCTCTTTACTCTGACACTACCTAATCCTCGACAGGTCATGTCAGACCATTCTTTAGGCATCTTTTCTTCATTATAATAGCTTCTATGACCTGTAGCGTGTTAGCATTTCTAATTTAGTGAACGGCCTCCCAGCAATAGATAGCTCAAATGGTTAGAAAGTCAAGCTATTAGGATTGACATGCTCTACAAGTAGAAGTAATCTGTAATACTCCCCTAAGTGAAGCAAGGTTTAATCAGTTTTATTTTTAAAATAAATAAATAAAAGACAAAAGTTGTATAGTTGGTGAAGGAAGTTTTTTTTTTATTATTGCATCTCCCGCGTAATGGCACACAAAACGAGAATAATAATAATGGTACAGATTAAATTTCTTTTTTTTTTGTTTTTATTTTGTTTGCATCAAGTTGTTTAAGAGACAATCGAAGATGGATCAGCTTCAAACAATAGTAATCTATGTTTTCAGTTAGTATTTATAGCGAATGCACTTTGGGATATTTTCAAATGACAGTAGCGATAAATTATAGAAAATAAACTCCGACTTCCTGCAAAGTAGTTGATGGCACAAAATGAAGAAGAGTGGTTATAGTCCAATACCAAGCTAGAATTCAACAGAAAGCAATACATCTCCAACAACAATATATAAAATTTACTGGCTTCAGTGGATAATGGATCCCAGAGGCGGAATTCCTTCCTTCCTGAGAAACTGTTTAAGTTTCCGATACGATCGGTTATATTGGATGTTCTTTTATCTTATTTTCGAGAGCACGTGTTATATAAAAATGACGTCATTTCTATTGTTACCTCATTTTTTTTTCTATAGTAAAAAAAATTTTTTTATATATAGAAATAAATATAACAAATATTAAAGCGATAAGAAATTCATTACATTGATGATATGATCTTAATTAACTACAGTTTAATAATGTTTCGATGTAATCAATAAAATTAGAATAAATTTTAATAAATTAAAATTTAGTTTAATAATTAACGGTGAAATTCTAATCAAATTTAGATAATGAATTAGCAATTGATAAATTATTTATTGTTTATTTCTAGATGAGTTTTATGTTATTAATTTGAAAAATTAAAATATATCTGAAGCTTTTTAATTAATTATTTTTATTTTTATTTTTTAAATATTCATGCTTTAATAAACATATTTAAAATATATGGCTTTCATTTTTATAATTTACATATTCATTTTTACGAATTCATGTTTATTCACGTGCATATTTCATGAACAATGAACACGTTACACGAACACATTTATCTTCAAGAATAAGTCCGTATATCTGTTTATTTTCATCAACATATTTCACGAATATCATCTGCATATCTATTTTCGTGAAGGCACTTCATAAATCCACCCACTTTCAAAGACATTGTATGTATGAACATGAACATATTTCATTAAAAAATATATATATTATATTTACGTAAACATAATACGTATATATTCATTCTTACGAAGTTATTTAACATTCAGGACTGTTAATTTATCAGTTTGACACGAAATAAATCCGTGAGTAAAGTCACACTGTGATGAATTTTAAGCTGGATAAATTAAAAGAATTTATAGTTAAACAATGCGAATTTATAACGCTAAAATAGATTTCGAGAAAAATCAATTTATTATTTTTATTTTTAAATTTCCAAGCGTATAGAAATTCTTGTTGTTATTTATATATTTTCTGCACGTCTTTTGAATCAATGTCGTTTAAACACGCGGGGCCTTCGATCCCTTCCAAGGATAACTCCTAAATCAAATTAACTTTCCCATGAATATTTAGAATAAGTTAATGATGTCAAAATAATGCGTAGTTGTTTCTATATAATAATAATATATATATATATATTGTCGTCCTATCAGAGTTAGTTAATGAAAGAAGCAAGTCCAAAATAATTCCTCCAGGCTAATTTGTTATTCTAAACGACTCCTTAATAAAATTTATTGATACATTTAACTGCATACTTAATTTTACAATAAATTTATTTTTTAAATAAATATTATTAACTCATTCAAAATTAATTTATAGTANAGTTTTTAGAATAAATCCCCATTAAAATTTAATAAAAATAATTAATTTTAGTAATTAAATATATTTTTTAAAATAATTATTTTAAATTTAGCCCACAGTAACTACTGGTGGGCTAAATTTAAAACTAGATAAAACCACTGAACACTGGCGAATCGTATCTAAGAGGCTGGTACGTGGAGGTTTTTTTGGGGTTTCTTCACGTGTCTAACATCTAAATAGGGATCAATTTCCCGTAGAAAATCCTCCAAAAAGGCAAATTTTCCACGTGTTGCCTTGCCGTATTTCGTGAAACCAAGCCAAAATTATTTCCAATTTTATATATTGTACGAAATAAATTGTCATTCAAAATAGAGAGTCAATTAATCAGTGTAAAAACTAAATTGTTGTAAATTGTAAGGCAAACTTTACAAAAATTATACTTAATAATTACAGAAACTATTAGCTATTATACCATATATATGTAATGCTATATTAAAATGTATTAAAATTAATATTCTATGGATCAAGAGTGATGTGAAAAAATGATATGATGTCTTCCTCGTGAGCCATCGAAATGCGTGGGGTGGTAATAGATCCTATCAAACAGTAGTAACTGATAACTCAATTTTATTTCTTTGGCAAAAAGTCAGAATATGTTCAATGTTAATACCATTTAGTCGAATATTCGTATAAATAAATTCACAGAAAATTTATGTTAACACATCAGTTGTGTACATATGTAACAAGTGCACTTCAGGTGTCTGTTTTCTATGAAGACTTTTTGAATTATCTATTGTTAGTTTAGAAGAAAGGCCAGAAAAATGAGAGTTTTTTCTAAGTTTTTAAGCAAATAAATTATATTATTTTCACAAATTTTCAACGTGAAAGCATAATTTTATCTAATATAAATTTCTAGATTGTGGCTTATTGTGTGACATAACAATGGATAAAACTGATTTTTTTTACTTAATCATAATAAAATTCTATGTTAAATTTGATTGTGATTAAAATATAGGAAACTNAAATATGCATATTTTTAGAATCAAAATTCTTAAAGAATCCTTTAGAATTTGAACTCAATTAAAGCAATTGAAGTGTCCTGTAATTAACAGAATTATAGAATTGTTGCATCAGTAAGTTAACAAAGAAAAAAAAAACATTAATGATGTGTCCAAAGTTTTCGGGCCTATCGTTATATAAAAAAATTACATTGTTAACTGCACTCGAGAATGAAATGCGGAACTTAGATTTATTCTTTCAGACATTGGCTTCGTTACATGAAAATATTTTTCTTCGTTACTGATCATAAAAAAAAAAGGAAATCTCTTTTTCAGATTTTACGATTAACGAGGAGCACATTCTTCAAATAATAATAATAAAAAAAAAATATATATATTATATTTACGTAAACATAATACGTATATATTCATTCTTACGAAGTTATTTAACATTCAGGACTGTTAATTTATCAGTTTGACACGAAATAAATCCGTGAGTAAAGTCACACTGTGATGAATTTTAAGCTGGATAAATTAAAAGAATTTATAGTTAAACAATGCGAATTTATAACGCTAAAATAGATTTCGAGAAAAATCAATTTATTATTTTTATTTTTAAATTTCCAAGCGTATAGAAATTCTTGTTGTTATTTATATATTTTCTGCACGTCTTTTGAATCAATGTCGTTTAAACACGCGGGGCCTTCGATCCCTTCCAAGGATAACTCCTAAATCAAATTAACTTTCCCATGAATATTTAGAATAAGTTAATGATGTCAAAATAATTTTTTTTGTAATTTTTAAAATATATTCTCTATACAATTGAATAATTTTATAAGATTAATTTATAATTTTGCATTTAATTTTTAGTAATTAAAATCGTAATTTTCAACGGTTCTAATGCGGTGGTTCTTATTAACCTTTTTGAGGTAGTGGCGCGCACAATTTTTATTGGTACACCGAGACATTGCATCAAAGACACTCTTATATGCATAAATAATATAAAAATGCAGAAAAAATTAGTATTTTTAAATGATTTTTTACAAAATTTTATGGCATCTACACGAAGAGTTCGAAGTATACCATTGTGCCATGGAAGATCAATTGAAATCTACTAAATTAATTAACAATTTAAGAATCGAGAAATTTTTGGCCAATTATATTGTCGCACAATAATTTCTAACAGGAATTTTAATGATTCCGAATTAAATTTTTATATTAATTCTAATTTTTGTTAATCAGATTAATTACAGATCTCATTATTAAGAAAATACATATCTGGTTATTCACATAATGATTCTAATTGGGCCACTATGATAAATTTCTCATACTAGATCTTATTTATTGGGATGAAATGCCATTAACAATAGAGGTAAATTTAATCTTTCACTTATAATTTATTTATTTTTTTTTTTCGAGTAATGAAGAAGAATAAAATCATCTATTATTACGTATATTATTTATTTCTTAAATAAATAAATAATATCACATTTAATATATTTATTTATACTTAAATTTAATATCTTATTTATTAATAAATGTTAAATTAAACAAAACTCTTAATTAAACTTAAAATATTTGGTAATTTTTATAATAAAATTACTGATTTTTAATATATTTAAGGAATTGTTTTTTTTTTCTAATTAACTTTTGTATTATACAAACTTTCCTTTATTCAGTATTAAGCACGTTAACCTTTCTTTATTCATTTTCTATCTGTTGTCTTATTATGAGTGACAAGAATACAAGAAGACCATCATTCTTGACATGAACAACTTTTATTCAAATAATTTAGCATTGTCTACATAATTTACTTTTTCGGGTGAAGCATCACTCCAATCTTCAGACAATAACTGAAAACATGTACTGTATATTAATTATACAGTATTGTTTCAATAAAAGATGCTCATCTCTTGTATGATGTTCTTGATATTCTTCTCATTCATCATAAAGTCAACTATAACAAAAATAACTGCTTATCTTGCAGGGAAAAGTTTACTTTGCAGAAGAAAAATGCTATACTCCATTTGATTTACTTGTTATTTTCTTGGTATATCCTTAAGAATAAAATAAAAACGGTTATTATATTATAAAGGTCATTAGTTGTGCGTTATTCTATGGGATAAAAGGGCAATTGCTTGGAGTCCTCGAACATAGGGGGCCCAAACCAATCATTTATAAGAAAATATTTCCCCCCCCAAAAAAAATGTTCTTCGAAAAATAATATCTGAAATCTACACTGTACGTGGGACCCTCTAATTCAAATTCGTCTGGGCCCCATGAAGCTATAACATTCCACTGAAAGTTATCGCAATTATTATGATTGTAAACTTGTAAAAAGTATTTAATAAATGAATTATATACAAATAGAAACTTTAATAATTTATAATCTGATCGGTTCGAAAGCTTTCACGTGCTCTATCCTTTTTAAATAATTATATTTTTATAAATAAATACATTCTATGGCTACTTGAAAAATATAGTAAACTAAACTTTTCTCCCGAACATATCTATAAGGATAAATTTGGTTATTTTAGCCTACCATTGTTATGTATATCACGAAGTGTCAAGGGGGTGAGTGGGATTCCCAGTTTTTATGATAGCTTATATTTTCTGCGAGGTCCTCGAGAGTAAATATAAAGATCAGTCAAAGGGATTAGAAGTGTATAGAGAACAGACAAACGAACATACTTTCTATTATAGTTATAAAATAGCTAAAGAAGAATAATACCGCATTTAGTTTTTGTGAATGGATGCAAATTAATTTAATAGTAGATTTCATTAACATTAAAAGCTTCAGGAAATTTCTTCTGTGCTGAATTTGATGAATAAATGATAAAAGGAATTTTTCATGGGCGGTTATTCCCTGATATATCGAGACGAACAGCCCATTGTGGACCTAACTAAACCCATTATGTATATGAAAAAATTCCCTCTTAGTGCCCACAGGGAGGATAGAGTTTATAAAAAATTTATTTACTAGAAGACCCCTTTAAAATTATTTCTTATTGAAACCATAACAGGTGACAAGTAGCATAAGCAATAATTCCTTGTAATTATATACATAAAGCAATTTTTATTAAACCAAATATTTATGAAAATTTTATGTAATAATATTGTAAATATTTTTAAAATAAATGATTTAGGGAGAGAAAATTGACAAGTTATGAACATATTTAATTACTTTGTCATAGACAAATTTTAATAAAAATAAACACTCAAATATTAATAACAATAATAAATTTTCAAAATTTCTATAAAATAATATTGATTCTTCAAGAATAGCTTATTAAAAGACTTTGATATCTGCATAGCAATTTAAGCAAAAATAATTAAAATTAAATTAATAAAGAATTTTTAAATGATAAATAAATTATAAACAAAGAAAAAGTTAATACTTCGTACATTCTTTTTTAAATAATAATAATAATAATTCTCTAACAAATATCCGAAAATAAAAATTGATTTTAATTAGAACACAACTAGATACATTTTTATAAATATAATATTATACAATGAAAGTAAACATCTAGGCAAAACTTGAAGTAAGCCCTTATTAAATAAATAATAAATTTTAAAAATGTAGTACTGTTGTACCTATAAAAAAAATGTGAATTTTATTTAATTTGCTATTTATTTCTATAAAATTAAAAAATATATATATATATTACGTAAAACTATACAAAGAATAAATAATAATAAAGAAAATTATTGTTTTACTATTAATTTACTATTGCTACTTAATTATATTTATGTTTGTGTACGTAATTTTGTACTGAAAATTTAGTTAATTACTATTTTAAATTTGAAGAATAAGATGCAAAACAAACAAAAAATCTGGCAGGAGCATAATTTCTTTACTTAATTTAATACGCTTTTCGTATCAATTAATTTGATAAATAATATAGGCTAGCCCAAAAGTCAGTTAACCGTTTTATGTGTTGAGTTTTTAACACACACTTGTAAATTTGAATCGTTAATTGAGTTTTCTTTCTTTAAAAATGATAGAAACAAAAACAACATTTAAAAACAGGTTCGATTTTTCAGTGGTTAACGAACTTTTGGGCCTTTTATAATGGTAAATTTTATTAAATCAAAGCAACATACATACAGTATATTAAACATTATAATGAATGAAACTCGTATTTTCCTCTTTCGAAAAAAAAAAAAAAAT
>NW_019384311.1:215600-230030 GCF_000671375.1 Centruroides sculpturatus | reverse complement strand
TTTTTTTCAATTATTAATTACTGAACTTGAATTTTTCTAACAAATCTAGTTACACAGTTGAAATTATTTTGCTTCTAATAACCGTAAAGATTATTGAAAATTTGGGTAAAGAGTATTTTGAAAAAGAAACATGCTCTCAATTTTCAAAAAATAAAAAATAAAATGCTTAAAACTACCAATTTTATATAGAATAAAATGATTCTTCAGTTCTCCACAATACTAAAGTGCCAATGATTTTTTCCGGTTCAGCATTTTTTTTTTTCTTTCTTTTTTTCTTAGAAATAATTTTGATGAAAAGTTGCCGGCAGATGTTGGCACGGTCCAACGCCTTTCTATTGTTAAAAGCAGAATAGATAGAAATGATAAATGTGACTGCACGAACAGCCACTTCTCGTCAACAATAGACATATAGCAGCTCCATTTCAAATCTTTTGCATGGATTCTACTCGAGCTATATAATACCAAATTTTTCTTTACATGCATCGATATTAACTTTTCTGTACTTCACAATCGTAACGTCACGTCACCAATTCATTTGCTGTCATGAAAACTAACATAATGAAGTTCAATGGTCCGAGAAAACTCTTGAACACTTTACGTACATTTCTGTATATAAAGTGTTCTTGGATTTTTATTAAAATTAAAAAAAAAAATTGTATTTCGATTTTTGTAAAGTTTTATCAATTATTTTATTAAATTAATTATATCACAATTGATTTTTATATATTTATTTATTTATTTATTTTTACTAGTGTGTGTAGAAATTTTTAAAATATATTCTCTATACAATTGAATAATTTTATAAGATTAATTTATAATTTTGCATTTAATTTTTAGTAATTAAAATCGTAATTTTCAACGGTTCTAATGCGGTGGTTCTTATTAACCTTTTTGAGGTAGTGGCGCGCACAATTTTTATTGGTACACCGAGACATTGCATCAAAGACACTCTTATATGCATAAATAATATAAAAATGCAGAAAAAATTAGTATTTTTAAATGATTTTTTACAAAATTTTATGGCATCTACACGAAGAGTTCGAAGTATACCATTGTGCCATGGAAGATCAATTGAAATCTACTAAATTAATTAACAATTTAAGAATCGAGAAATTTTTGGCCAATTATATTGTCGCACAATAATTTCTAACAGGAATTTTAATGATTCNATCAGTTAAAAATCTCTTAGTGACATTTTTTGTGTGACTGAATTGAAAAAACTTGGATCAGAAAGAACTGAATAACATATAATTTTTTATTATATTTAATAAGTTTACATTTTAAATTATATTAATGAGGTTTATTTGAAAATAGCTTGGACAAAATTCTGCTCCAGTATTTCTCCACTTTCCAGAGAAAGGAAAACCTAAAAAAGCAGATCAAATGGATATACAAAGGTTAGTATTTTCATTAAATCATGAAATAATATTAGATACTAAAAAAAATTGGCTTCAATTATAAGTTAATTACTTTAGATAGAAGAAGTTAGAGAGATGTTTTATCTATAATTTTAACATTAAAATAAATTAGTCAGAAAATTTTATTCTATCAAATAATATTTTTTATATGATAAACATAATAGAAGGATTAAAAATGAGATAAGTAACATTGAAGTACAAATGATGCTTTTTGCATTTTTCTATTTATATTATCTTACTATATGAATATTATTATCATTAAAATATCATTAATATTGAATCTTGCAAATAAAGAGGTATAATATAAAAATATGTTATCTCAAGAAATTCTAATACAGTAGAGCATTGATTATCTGACTCAATTGGGGACTGGGGTTAGTCGGATAATTGAAAAGTCGGATAACCGAAAAAATCCATTATTAGTGTAGTATATTATTATATCCCATGTAATTAGTATATTAGTATATCGCTATTAACCTACTTTGCATTGAATTTTCCTCCATGTTAAGCCTATCAAATTTTTTTTTAAAATAATAATCATCGCTATTGTATCGTTAAAAATTAGAAAATTAAGCCTCGTTTAAATACTGGCTCCCTTTCATGGTCGAATGAGTGTTGACAGCTAAAACATGTAAAAATAATATTAAAGTAGCTAAGACATAGCCAAATATTGTAGCGCCACATCACTAGCGGACATTTGAATTTGCCTACTAGAACTTGGTCGGTTAACCGAGGTGATGGTTGATCGGGGGTTGGATAATCGATGCTCTACAGTAATTACAAAAGTAAAGTGAAGTTTATTTTAGGAGAAAAACTTTTTATTCAATAAATGTTTTTAAATTTATATCTATTATTAGTCATTGAAACAAGTATGAAAAATTACGAATTTATGCTGTTTATAAGAATTTTGAATAGTACAATATTGACAAAACTAAATTAGATTCTTTTTTTAAGTTCTTTAAAATGTCAATAGCAAATATTTTCTTGCTTGCTTTGTAGTTATTAGAATTCATTGACATCTTTATGGGTTACTCAATCCATTTTTTATCTAGACAAAATGACAAGAAGTCTGAATTGTCTATTAAATCAACTATTATGACAAATCTTGGTAAAAGTGGATTGAGTTAACCATAAAGATGTCAACAAAATATTTCCTGTCAAATTCCTATTTCTATCTAAATTTTTTTTATCATAACATATGATCTTTTATTAAAAACTTTTTCTAAAATATTTACTCATATAAATGCTATTTATTACTTACATGCTATTTACATTGCACATTTATATTTTTGTATATGTGTGTCAGTAAATTTTTCACAGATAGATGTTATCTTAATGATCAGCATAGTGGTATAATTATAGAATATGTCATAAAAGTAATAGTAATTTTTCCTGCATGTTACATAAAGTATATTAAATAGCCATGATCTTAATTATAGAAACAATGTTAAGTGAAAAAGGACTGTAGACCTAACAAAAAAGGGGCATTTTTTCCTATACATTTAGACTTTATCAGTCTTTTAATAAACAAGAAGAAAGAAGTTCTAAAGAACACTATTGAAATTCAAACAATTTGAACAATATGTTACAATAACTAAATTTAAAAGGTGAAATTTAACTTATATAAAAAAAATCACATAAATTAGTTCAGTATAAAATAAAGAGGCAATAATACAGGATGATTTACTCAGGATCGAACACTTGTTATATGGAATATCTCCATATAAAATGAAAACATGGACATGACACATGAACAGAATGATTCTTTATTTTATGACAAAGCAGTTGATTAAGGTATGTTATACATTACATTTTATTCAAAAGTGACTGTTCAATACCTTTCAATGATTGTACAGAGTAAGTGTTCAGTCTCAAGTGAATCATCTGTATTAGTGAATTTCATTTCTGCTCTTTACTATACCTAAGGCTCACTAGATCAAACTTTTCCAAGTACACTTAACATTTATGTTAACTATATAAAAAGATGTAAAATCTTGATCATTGTTATCTGCATTTTTTTTATCTTTTGACTTAAATGATAAACAGGCTTGAATGGTGAAGCTAGTTCTGTTAATTGTTTAATTAACTTTTGAGCAGTAATTAAAGGATAACCAGGTATAGCATATTTGTTTTTCAGGAATGTGATGGCTCACATTATTGCATGCATTAATTTCTTTATTTTTTTATGTACATTTTATTATTAATTTTATGTATGTATAAGATGTTCACAATAGGTTGAATTTCCATTATTTTTAAATGTAAATAAAGTTTGAACAATATATTTAAGGAATTGTTTTTTTTTTCTAATTAACTTTTGTATTATACAAACTTTCCTTTATTCAGTATTAAGCACGTTAACCTTTCTTTATTCATTTTCTATCTGTTGTCTTATTATGAGTGACAAGAATACAAGAAGACCATCATTCTTGACATGAACAACTTTTATTCAAATAATTTAGCATTGTCTACATAATTTACTTTTTCGGGTGAAGCATCACTCCAATCTTCAGACAATAACTGAAAACATGTACTGTATATTAATTATACAGTATTGTTTCAATAAAAGATGCTCATCTCTTGTATGATGTTCTTGATATTCTTCTCATTCATCATAAAGTCAACTATAACAAAAATAACTGCTTATCTTGCAGGGAAAAGTTTACTTTGCAGAAGAAAAGTGCTATACTCCATTTGATTTACTTGTTATTTTCTTGGTATATCCTTAAGAATAAAATAAAAACGGTTATTATATTATAAAGGTCATTAGTTGTGCGTTATTCTATGGGATAAAAGGGCAATTGCCTGGAGTCCTCGAACATAGGGGGGCCCAAACCAATCATTTATAAGAAAATATTTCCCCCCCAAAAAAATGTTCTTCGAAAAATAATATCTGAAATCTACACTGTACGTGGGACCCCCTAATTCAAATATAACAATGACACTCTTAATATAACAGCAAACTTTTTCTATGTTAAAAGAAATATATATATATATATACATTATAATATATTGCAACTCCGATTCCCAAAACAATGAATTGCAAAAATATATATGAGAGAAAGAATTTGGAATTTCCTTTTGTCAGGCAGAATCGGGAATTTTGTTCTGGAGATAGTTTCACTTGTATGGAGACATTTTTCTTACAAGTGAAACAGTTTTCTTTATGAAGACATTTTTCTTCATTTTCAGAAACAAAATCCTCCGAATTTTTTCCCCCTATTTTTTTTTCTAAANTAAAAAGTATTTAATAAATGAATTATATACAAATAGAAACTTTAATAATTTATAATCTGATCGGTTCGAAAGCTTTCACGTGCTCTATCCTTTTTAAATAATTATATTTTTATAAATAAATACATTCTATGGCTACTTGAAAAATATAGTAAACTAAACTTTTCTCCCGAACATATCTATAAGGATAAATTTGGTTATTTTAGCCTACCATTGTTATGTATATCACGAAGTGTCAAGGGGGTGAGTGGGATTCCCAGTTTTTATGATAGCTTATATTTTCTGCGAGGTCCTCGAGAGTAAATATAAAGATCAGTCAAAGGGATTAGAAGTGTATAGAGAACAGACAAACGAACATACTTTCTATTATAGTTATAAAATAGCTAAAGAAGAATAATACCGCATTTAGTTTTTGTGAATGGATGCAAATTAATTTAATAGTAGATTTCATTAACATTAAAAGCTTCAGGAAATTTCTTCTGTGCTGAATTTGATGAATAAATGATAAAAGGAATTTTTCATGGGCGGTTATTCCCTGATATATCGAGACGAACAGCCCATTGTGGACCTAACTAAACCCATTATGTATATGAAAAAATTCCCTCTTAGTGCCCACAGGGAGGATAGAGTTTATAAAAAATTTATTTACTAGAAGACCCCTTTAAAATTATTTCTTATTGAAACCATAACAGGTGACAAGTAGCATAAGCAATAATTCCTTGTAATTATATACATAAAGCAATTTTTATTAAACCAAATATTTATGAAAATTTTATGTAATANAGTTGTGCGTTATTCTATGGGATAAAAGGGCAATTGCTTGGAGTCCTCGAACATAGGGGGCCCAAACCAATCATTTATAAGAAAATATTTCCCCCCCCAAAAAAAATGTTCTTCGAAAAATAATATCTGAAATCTACACTGTACGTGGGACCCTCTAATTCAAATTCGTCTGGGCCCCATGAAGCTATAACATTCCACTGAAAGTTATCGCAATTATTATGATTGTAAACTTGTAAAAAGTATTTAATAAATGAATTATATACAAATAGAAACTTTAATAATTTATAATCTGATCGGTTCGAAAGCTTTCACGTGCTCTATCCTTTTTAAATAATTATATTTTTATAAATAAATACATTCTATGGCTACTTGAAAAATATAGTAAACTAAACTTTTCTCCCGAACATATCTATAAGGATAAATTTGGTTATTTTAGCCTACCATTGTTATGTATATCACGAAGTGTCAAGGGGGTGAGTGGGATTCCCAGTTTTTATGATAGCTTATATTTTCTGCGAGGTCCTCGAGAGTAAATATAAAGATCAGTCAAAGGGATTAGAAGTGTATAGAGAACAGACAAACGAACATACTTTCTATTATAGTTATAAAATAGCTAAAGAAGAATAATACCGCATTTAGTTTTTGTGAATGGATGCAAATTAATTTAATAGTAGATTTCATTAACATTAAAAGCTTCAGGAAATTTCTTCTGTGCTGAATTTGATGAATAAATGATAAAAGGAATTTTTCATGGGCGGTTATTCCCTGATATATCGAGACGAACAGCCCATTGTGGACCTAACTAAACCCATTATGTATATGAAAAAATTCCCTCTTAGTGCCCACAGGGAGGATAGAGTTTATAAAAAATTTATTTACTAGAAGACCCCTTTAAAATTATTTCTTATTGAAACCATAACAGGTGACAAGTAGCATAAGCAATAATTCCTTGTAATTATATACATAAAGCAATTTTTATTAAACCAAATATTTATGAAAATTTTATGTAATAATATTGTAAATATTTTTAAAATAAATGATTTAGGGAGAGAAAATTGACAAGTTATGAACATATTTAATTACTTTGTCATAGACAAATTTTAATAAAAATAAACACTCAAATATTAATAACAATAATAAATTTTCAAAATTTCTATAAAATAATATTGATTCTTCAAGAATAGCTTATTAAAAGACTTTGATATCTGCATAGCAATTTAAGCAAAAATAATTAAAATTAAATTAATAAAGAATTTTTAAATGATAAATAAATTATAAACAAAGAAAAAGTTAATACTTCGTACATTCTTTTTTAAATAATAATAATAATAATTCTCTAACAAATATCCGAAAATAAAAATTGATTTTAATTAGAACACAACTAGATACATTTTTATAAATATAATATTATACAATGAAAGTAAACATCTAGGCAAAACTTGAAGTAAGCCCTTATTAAATAAATAATAAATTTTAAAAATGTAGTACTGTTGTACCTATAAAAAAAATGTGAATTTTATTTAATTTGCTATTTATTTCTATAAAATTAAAAAATATATATATATATTACGTAAAACTATACAAAGAATAAATAATAATAAAGAAAATTATTGTTTTACTATTAATTTACTATTGCTACTTAATTATATTTATGTTTGTGTACGTAATTTTGTACTGAAAATTTAGTTAATTACTATTTTAAATTTGAAGAATAAGATGCAAAACAAACAAAAAATCTGGCAGGAGCATAATTTCTTTACTTAATTTAATACGCTTTTCGTATCAATTAATTTGATAAATAATATAGGCTAGCCCAAAAGTCAGTTAACCGTTTTATGTGTTGAGTTTTTAACACACACTTGTAAATTTGAATCGTTAATTGAGTTTTCTTTCTTTAAAAATGATAGAAACAAAAACAACATTTAAAAACAGGTTCGATTTTTCAGTGGTTAACGAACTTTTGGGCCTTTTATAATGGTAAATTTTATTAAATCAAAGCAACATACATACAGTATATTAAACATTATAATGAATGAAACTCGTATTTTCCTCTTTCGAAAAAAAAAAAAAAAATTATATTCATGTTTTAAATTAAATGTTTAATAAAATTCAAAACATTTCCTTGACTTAATTTCGTTTCAAATTAAAGGAAATTAAAAACTGGAAATGAAAATCAAAACATTAATATAATGTTGATTTTTTTTTCAAAACTAAACAAACATTTTATAAATAAATAAATATAGTTCATTAATTTTTTATATAATATTTTAAGGAGTACAGCCTATTCAAGGATTTAACTTGAAGAAAGGAAGAGAAGGGATGAGGAAGAGAATAAAAAAAAGATGAGAGAAGATCCCTGTAGACTACCGAGCAGATAGGATTTAAATATAGCTTTAAAAATTATATTTAGATTATTTAAAGCATTTTTTAAAAGAATTTTTAATAATTTATAAATAATATTAACAATATATTAAAATAATTTAATTATAATATCATCATAAGTCAAGAATCTGCTAAGTGAAAACACATGAGCTTATATACAGATTCAACCTTGATGCAGGCTATTAACATCAACTTTTATTAAAATCAAGTCGTGATTTTTACAAAAATAAATTATAAAATAGGTCAAATAAACTTAATTACACATGTAAACTATGTTAATTATATATTATTTTCCATTTAAATATAATTTAATTATGCAATTAAATTCTCCAAAAATTCTTTTGTTTCAGTTGTAGAAATAATAACTAAAAATTATTCAAATTATCCTTTGTTTCAAATTAAATTTCTAAAAAAAATTCATCTCTATTTTTTAATATATTGTTGCATGGAGATAAAGCAGCTTAAAAATACGATTTTAAACGTGTATAAGTTACACACAAATCCAAATTAATTTTAAAAATTACAGGATATATAATTAAATTTTGTGTATATACATTTTATATTATAAATTAATGTTCTATATACAGTATATATTAATTAAAATACTTAATTGCAGTACATATAATTTATTTTGAATTAATTAAAATTAATTATATATATATATATATATATTAAGCTTGTATATTTACAGGATTTGATTGGATTGATGGTACAGCATAAGGCAACATAACACTTGGACAATACAAGTGAAACTTTCTATGGGAAACTGGCCCCTATTTATGTGTTATACACGTGAAGAAAACCCGGAAAAATGCACGTGGCCGGAAAAATGTAGTTTTCCGTTAAGGTGCGAACCCGCGACCCTTTAACTTCCTGTGTTCATGTTTTTTAATTACTCAGATGTGTAAAATTACAAAATAAAATTCGAAATGCGCTTACAGATAAGCAAATGCGTGTTATATAGATTTTGCTTGTCCCAAATATAATTAATTAACTTTGGTACCCTTTCCGTCAAAAAGTCTGTACTTATATTTTTTAGTAAATTATATTTGGATAAGAACCAAACACACTTATAATTTACAATAAAAGCATAGTATCAAGCTTTAATTTTCCTGTATGATAGTAACAGTAGATCAAAACTTAAAAAGTAAATTAGCGAATCAAGTAAAATTCATGTGAGGCCCCCTTAGAATTGGGTGCTCTAGATAAATGCCTATTTTCTTACCGTACAGTACAATGCACTATTGCAGATAAGTTCATCCAACTTGCAAAATATCTTTGAAAGCTTTTATATAAACAATAGATAAAATACGAACGGATATTTCTCAGAAAACTAAAGTTTAATAGCTTAAATTTTGTTTATTTATTTATCATAAATGTTAATCTTTTTTTCATTTAAATTTGAATTTTTTCTTTTAATTTTAACAGAAAAACCGTGTAACACAATTGGAATGTATGTACAGTCGAACCTCCTAACAACGGCCATCTCTAACTTTACGGGAATGTCTCTTTTTAAAAATGCTTACAGATAACCTGCAAACAACGGCCACCTCCGGAATAACAGCCATTTTTTTTTTGTTTTGTCAGTGGCCGTTGTTTAGAGGTTTCACTGTATTTATAATTACAGACCAACGGAATATTTTATCATTTTATAATTATCTTCTTTTATTAATAAAACTACTTTTAAAAATTTATTTAGTTATATGTATTTTATGGTAACTTTTGCTTAGGAAGCATTATGATATTCATAAATTTTTAAAATATTTGTGCATATTTCTGCATATTTTTTAGTAAAAATATGGATATTTGCATTTTTTTTGTTTTTTTTTTGTTAATATAAGAAGAGATTTATTTATATTTATCCAAATTTCTCAAAGAATAAGTAAATATAAATATAAGTAACAATGCAAACATTACAAGTAGAATTAATGAAAACAAATACTGTTTATTAGCTGTAATACCTTTATAAATACTTACTTATATAAATAGTAAGTACACATTTAATTATACAATAATTAAAAGTCGTACCTGCAATAACGACCACCTCTAAACCTTTAAATAACCTCCAAACAATGGACACCTTTGAACAACGACCATTTTATATATTTCCGTTAGTGCACGTTTTTTTAGAAGTTTGACTGTACAGTAAAACCTGCCTAAAATGGCACCTGAATTAAACTAAAACCTGCTTAAACAGAAAGAATTCTTCGTAACGGAGCGATTTTCTGTTATGGAGAAATCTGTTTAAACCGAAAAAAATACAGTGAAATTCTAGTTTACACAGGTTTTACTGTATAAACTGAATAGCATTTTTAGTAAAATATATTATTTATTAAGTTTTTTAATTAAAAAAAAACAATTATAATAATTTAAGAGCAATACAAGTGAAATCTAAAATAGTATTTGATATAATTAGAATATTGAAAGAATAAAAAATGTGAATAGTTAATCAATAAATTTCTCAACTGAAAGATAATATATTATATTGGATCATAAATCATATTTTCGACATTTTTGCACCTGTCTGCATATTTCAAGTAGAAAAATTGAATAAATTTTCAGCTTATTAAACAGTTTTTAGTAATAAATAAGTAATTTGATTGTGTTTTATACAATAGACTATTAATTAGCTTTTACTTACTGCGAAAATTATTTAATAAATTAATTACAATTAATTAAATAATATGTTACAGTTAATCAATAGATTATAATTAATTTAATTAATATATAAAATAATAATGATATAATGATTTTTTTCAATATATCTTATGTATATAATGTATAACACTGTACTACTGTACAGTACATATTTACAGAGTGGCGAGTTATAACTTCATAGGGCCCTGGCAAATTTGAATTAGCGGGCCGTATGTACAGTATAGACATTTTTCTTTTATTTAATTTTTTGGGGAAAATATTTTTTTATAAAAGATTGGCTTGGGGGTCCCTGTTAGTGGAGGCCCTTTTTTTTGCCCATAGGATAACACGCCACTGTATTTACATACGTACATATTTTTACACAAATGTGTGTACGTTTGAATGATGAAACAAATATAAGTTTATATAATTACAATTATTTAAAACTCAATAAATTTTAAAACACAAGAAAAATATAATCTAAGAATACATAAAATAAACAACTTTTGTTNTTCAGGGTGGCCTAAAAGTCTGTTAACCATTGTAGAGAATAAATAAACTGCTAACTTATTTAAACACATTAATTATAAACTGTAGAGAAAATCATTTAAATAGAAGGAATTGCTAAATTGTTAAGAAGAACATTATCTTTACCTGTAAATAATGAACATTTTTACATAAAAATTACGTCATTATTACGTTTTTTTCATTAAAATAACTGTAAGCATGACGTTATATTTACGTAACAGTGTACACTATTTGGACGAAACAAATGCATCTAGGGTTAACTAACTTTTAGGCCACCCTCTCCAGGTATTTAGTTTTTAATTAATAATGACTTTTATGAATAAGCCTACTATATTCATTTCTTAATTTAAATTGAAACATTGTTAAGTCATGCCTCATTTACTCACAGATTGCAGATTATACAGTATAAATAATATACCTTTTATAATAAATTTGTAATATAACGCAATTACAAGAATTTAATGAGTTAACAAAAAGAAATTTACAGACATTTACCTCTAAATGGCAGACATTTCTTTGGAAAGTCGTACAAAATAATCTCCAAACAACGGCCATTTTATACGTTGCTTTTAGTGACCGTTGTTCGGAGGTTTTGTTTTTAGTAAAATATTTTAAAATCAGCTTTATTTATATCCTTAATTATACGATAATTATAAAAACATAAGCTTGGTGCACAGAATATTAAAATTTTTATCTGTATCATTGGCCTATAAGAAAAGATCTGTTTGAGTTAGAGCTTTTTTTTTTTTTTCGTCAAAATATAAACTTTATTAAATTCTTATGATTAAGAATGTAACCAAAGCTAATTTTGCTACTTTTTTTACTATCAAATGACACTATTTAATTAGACATACTCACATTTAATTCCGAAATATAATATGAGGAATCTAAGGAAATTTTCTCAATGAAATGTTGAGAATGGTTTCGTGATATTTCGGTTCTGAAATCTCATTCGTGTTTTCTTTACGTGGATTGTTGAAAATTTATTGGTTTCTGTCAAACTAGGTCACGAATTGATTCAGTTGATACATACGTTTGTTTTATTCATATTTCAATGGGTTTCTTTAAATTAAATTTTGTAAAATAAATAAAATTATAAAAATTCTTTATTTCTCTATTATTATAATATTATAATACAGCTATTTTAAATAGAACATTTTTTTCTAATACTTTACTCTGTAATACAGTCGAACCTTTAACAATTGCATACAAAGTTACCTCCTAACAAAGGTTACGGCAATTTTTTTATATCCCTATCAGTGGTTGTTGTATACAGGTTTGACTGTATTTACATTATTTCATAACAAAGATATTGTGTTATCCTTTAAATGATATTAAATCTGAATAAAATCTGATAAATTTCAGCATTTATTAAATTTTAAATTTATTATTTCTTANTTAAATTCTAATATCTAAAGATTAATATGAATTTAAAATAATGATTCAGGCTATCTATATACTGTAGTAAAGAAATTTATAACTGTCAGTGATAAAAGAAATTTTTAAAAATAAAATTTCCTTTATCACTGACAAATTTATCAAAGAAATACAATTTTTTTTAAAATATAAATATATATTTTATTATATTTAGCTTTATCTTTACAAACCTATGCATTTAAAGGCATTTATAAATTTTAAAAATAAATAAGGTGTTAATTTATACTTCCTGGATAGACAAAAATTGTTTAAAATTATTCAAAATTATATAAAATTTTATATTAAAAACATTAAATTTAAGTTTTATAAAGTAATTTTTTTAAATTTTAACATTTAATCAATGGTAGTTTAAGGTTGTGCTAGGCCCTTATCAAGTTTGACTTGCGAGAGGCCTCCTTTTATAAATGTTTATGAAATGTGAAGAGATTATCATATATTAATTGATATTATAAAGTTCTAGGATTGGAGTTAGTACTGAAAGCATATATTTATATGTATAAATGTACTCTAATAGCCTCTTAAAGCGCGAGGCCCTACACAAAAATTTAGCTGTTAATGCCTAAAAACTGTATAGATTCTTATATAAAATGGATATAATCAAAGGTATAATTAGGTTATGAAAAATAAACGTTATTAAGTAGTATTAACTTGCGTGATAATTTATTTTTATGAGTAATAAATATTTAATATTAAATTTTCAATATATTGAAGTATTGTTAGTACATTTAATAGAAGAAAATAATTTAAAATAAATCCGTAATTTATTTCCTTTAAAAGATTTCTAATTAAAAATATAAGAAATATAATCTAATATATTTTATCAAACTGCAAAAAAAAAGATTAATGTTCTATTATATTTATATGACAAAAGAGAACAATACAACTTCGGATATCGTATGACACCTACTTTTGCAACCCCCTCCCTGTATATTTAACTTTCTTATACATATTTTATTGCATAATAATAAACTATTAAAATGAAGAAAACTGTAAAAAGATCGCCTCCTTTTAATAATTATATTTTATATTTTCTTAAGTATACTTTCTTTAACTTATAATTTGATAAATTTGGAAGAAGGAATAAGCATAAGCAGTTATATCTTTGGCCTAAAAAAAAAGTTAGTTTTCTCGTGTGTTATAAGACTTAAAGACTTTTAAAATTTATAATTAAAATTATTATAAAAGTGTAAAACTGTAAAAAAAAATATCCAAATAAATCTATACATTTCTTCCTCGTGAATCCCTTTGAAAACTCATCAATAATCTTCATTAAATGGCCACCTTATAAACTTTTCAAGAAGAGAAGATGAATTTTATAATTTAAACACAGCAATCTTTCATATTATTTCATATTATTATCAGTGGATAGAGCATACACAAAGATTTAGGAAGAGGATGAGGAAGAGGAGAGATGTCTGAGTAGATAAAATGAATGAGAAAATATAAATTTTACTTTATATTAATAAAATTATGAGCATTTTAATATATTTAAATACCAAATATTACTGTAATTTTACAAAATTCTCAACATTTAATTTCTAATTTAATAAAATAAATCCATACTGTTTTTACATTTTTGAATCATTTTAAAACATGTTGGAAAGTTTTCACAAGTTAAAAGAAAAGTTAACAAGATAATCATTAAGTATATTCGGCATTTATAACGCATTCTCTGATGATAAATTTCAGTGAACGAGTTTAACTCGTTAAATTCGTGAAGACTTTTTGAACGTGCTCATACTTAATAATCAAATATCCGCCATTTACATCAAGGAAAAAGATAGGCCTATAAAGTATGAGGTACAGGTTTATAATCAGGCATAAAATACCATAAAAGTTTAAATTTAAATGAACAAAAAGAATACATTTTTACATTTAAAAAAATCCTTAATATTTTTTTAAATAGCTCCTTAAAAGTTAATTTAATATATTTTTACATATTCTTTAAAATAAATAGGATAAAAGGAAGAACATTTAAAAGAAATGAATTTGTAGATTTTAATATATATATATA
>NW_019384311.1:203283-215253 GCF_000671375.1 Centruroides sculpturatus | reverse complement strand
AAAACTATTTTTTACATTAATGTAGAATTTATCTTTATTATTTTACATTAATGTATGACAATTTAATTAGAAAAAATAAAAATATAAAAATTAATGGAATATCTCTTATATAAATATAATTAAAGTTATGATAAATATTTAATTCTATGTTAAATTTATATAATTAATTTATTTTTATAATGCATATTCTATTTACAATTCGAAGAAAGTTTTAATGATTTTTTTTTAAAAGTTAATATTAACTTTACATTTTAAATAAATTGCAAAATAATAATTAAATATTTGAATAAACGAAATAATAAGAAGGAAAGTTTTTATTTTAAATTCTAATATCTAAAGATTAATATGAATTTAAAATAATGATTCAGGCTATCTATATACTGTAGTAAAGAAATTTATAACTGTCAGTGATAAAAGAAATTTTTAAAAATAAAATTTCCTTTATCACTGACAAATTTATCAAAGAAATACAATTTTTTTTAAAATATAAATATATATTTTATTATATTTAGCTTTATCTTTACAAACCTATGCATTTAAAGGCATTTATAAATTTTAAAAATAAATAAGGTGTTAATTTATACTTCCTGGATAGACAAAAATTGTTTAAAATTATTCAAAATTATATAAAATTTTATATTAAAAACATTAAATTTAAGTTTTATAAAGTAATTTTTTTAAATTTTAACATTTAATCAATGGTAGTTTAAGGTTGTGCTAGGCCCTTATCAAGTTTGACTTGCGAGAGGCCTCCTTTTATAAATGTTTATGAAATGTGAAGAGATTATCATATATTAATTGATATTATAAAGTTCTAGGATTGGAGTTAGTACTGAAAGCATATATTTATATGTATAAATGTACTCTAATAGCCTCTTAAAGCGCGAGGCCCTACACAAAAATTTAGCTGTTAATGCCTAAAAACTGTATAGATTCTTATATAAAATGGATATAATCAAAGGTATAATTAGGTTATGAAAAATAAACGTTATTAAGTAGTATTAACTTGCGTGATAATTTATTTTTATGAGTAATAAATATTTAATATTAAATTTTCAATATATTGAAGTATTGTTAGTACATTTAATAGAAGAAAATAATTTAAAATAAATCCGTAATTTATTTCCTTTAAAAGATTTCTAATTAAAAATATAAGAAATATAATCTAATATATTTTATCAAACTGCAAAAAAAAAGATTAATGTTCTATTATATTTATATGACAAAAGAGAACAATACAACTTCGGATATCGTATGACAGTATATAAATATAGAGATGTAAAATATATTTTATTGCAATTAAACGTTTATATGTCTATAAATATTAATATAAATAATTAAATTTTACTTAATAACATTACAAAAATAATTTATTTTTACACTTTCACAAGTAAATTTTGCATAAAAATTTACTGTATGTCTGTACGTAGCCTATATAATTACGATAAATTAGCGATTATAACTCTATAAAGACATTATCCTCTCAAAATATTTTAGTCATTTACATAATATATTTTATATTCAGCAAAAAAAACTAAAGAAAATTATAGTGTTGGAGAGGAAATGTAGAACTTCATTCGTATAAGCTTATAATTATGAGATTTGAAGAGAATAAAGACATTACACAAATAAATTTCTGTGATATATAGATATGTAATTATTATTATCTAGCGATTATAATAATGTTTAACGATATCTATCAAGTATTGTCTTCTTAAACATCATTTATGAATCACAAAAACGATGATAAATTGTTTACAGAGAAATTTAGAACTGTATTAATGGAGTATGTTAACGATTATCTGAGCGTATAGAAAAAAAAATTCCTGAATAAAAATAAACAAATTGATCAAATAAATAAATAAAATCATTAAAATTTTATATAAAAAGAAGATTACTCGAATTATAAAACGTTAAATCATTTTATTATAATTAATTCTTAACACAAAACTGAAGTATAATATTATATGCAACATAAATAAATGACCTAAATCTAAATAAAATAAACACTTTAAGCTTAAGTAAATTATATATTTTTTAAACGTTTTCCTGATTAATATTGTTTATATTATGAATATACAAAGATTTTTATATGGAAGAAGACAGGGAAATTGATTTAGAACAGAAGAATTATACAAAGAAATCGAATTTCTGTCATTGTCAGTGATTTCAAAATGAATTCACTTGGAAGAGTCTTTGAATAACCGGGAGCAGTTATGTTGTCGCAAGACTGACCTCATTTACTGAAGTAACAATTAGTATGCCACACAGCCACAAAACGTTACGAAAACCTCAGATACAGTATCTGATACAATGGGACGGTCTTAATCAGTTATTCGTGACAAGATTAGCGAATTTACAGCACAGAAAGAAGATGCTGCCTAGAATTCAACTAACGATATATCTTCTTTGTGACATCGGTCTACTTAAAGAGGCTCGTTAGATGCTTTAATAAAATTAATAATACAAATTCTTTGTCACTCTCCAAGAAAATAATTACTCCATTTTTAGAAAACTTGTGTCATTTGTAAGAAAAGATTGTAATTTTCCAATAGCTGACAACTGAAAGATTTAATTATTATTTCTCTAATTTTTTTTAATATTCATAGAAGAGAAAATTATTATATTAATAAAATCAAATAATATATTATAAATTTTAATTAAAATTTTATTCAAGTATCACTAATATACAGGACGTAACTAAAAAGAGGATAATGTGATGAATACAATCAGAGTAGTGAAAAATTAAGCGTGCCCTGTAACGCGTTTTATCCTATAGATAAAAAAGGGCAGTTTCCTGGCCCCCATCAACAGGGGGCCTCTTTTATAAGAAAATATTTCCCCTTAAAAAATTTCCTCGAAGAAAAATGTCTGATACTGTACAGTACGTGAGGCCCCTTTTTTCAAATACGCCTGGGCCCCATGAAGCTATAACGCGGCACTGAGCGTGCCATACATTACCGTTTATTTATAAATGCTATTTTTAAAGTCTATGGGGGTCCAACCTTATACATTACCCATATCTTACAATTATAAAAATTAATTAAATTTTCAAAACCATCTTCCTACGAAACTATTAACGCAGTCTTTAGAAAATGCTTTTATAATTAAATCCATGCTATTAATTATTATTAAACAATTAAATAAGTATTCTACAACTGAAAACAATTCTAAAGGATGTTGCAAAATTAATGATTTTAATGAAGTATAATTTATATAATGATCAAAAGTTAACTTCTGTAATTGAATGTTCTGTTAAATTAGTCAATTTTCATTAACAACATCATGTTAATTGAATAAATGAAGTTTCTGAAAAATAGTTGCAAATCAAACAGCACATTTTAATGATTTCTACAATTATAAAATAATAATAAAATTAAAAAAAAGGTTATTTACATTTAATCTATGGATCAGTAAAACTGATATTTATACTTCAATAAATTAATTTTCCGGAAATTTCTTGAGTAAATTTATGAATTAATTGCTTAAAATTTAAGCTAAATGTATAAATTTAATGTATTATAACGCTATATTTTAATATACAGTTACACTAACATGTATATGTAGAGTAAATTATGTGATTACGATATAATATAAATATAATGTTTACTAAAAGAAAATATAATTTTTAAAAGTGTAAATTAATAAATTATTGTTATGATATTTATCTACGCACCTGCAAACCTTTAGGCAAAATTTGTCTTGCAGGTGTCGTGGGTTCGAATCCTGCTTCGGGCATAAACGTTTGTATTCATTGAATTTTAATTGTTATTTGTTTTCTTGTAAAGCTTTTATAACTATTAATCCTTGAAATGAATTTAACTGAAATAATAATAAAGGAAAATAATTTAAATATTTTATGCTAATACTAAATATGAATTAAGTATAATGGACATATCATACAGGAAAATCGGCGAGTTATAGCAATTTTATGCTTACACAGAAGACATTAATACAACCAGGACAAGAAGCTTTTAAATCAACAATGAATTAAGTAATTCTTAGTTTAGATATGTATGAGTATATAATAAACACTTGTATGTAACACTAGATAATTTGTTTTTTTTTTAATTAACATAAAAGCTTTTCCTTTATATTTAGTTAAATTAAATTTTAATATTAATTATAATTAAACTTAAAAACTATATAATTATGAATGTAGAGCACTTAAATTACTATTAAAAAAATGTATTTTAACTGTAAAATTTATATAAATAAAGAGAGATTTCTGTGAAATTTATACAATTGTACATGAAAGTATAACTAATAGGATTTCAGCATTGGAACAACCAATATAAGTGGATTACTAGAACATAATATCTGTAGCTTATAAACAATGAAAGGATAAATATTGAATATAATAAAATATAATTAAGCAGAAAAATTTATATAAATAAAGAGAGATTTCTGTGAAATTTATACAATTGTACATGAAAGTATAACTAATAGGATTTCAGCATTGGAACAACCAATATAAGTGGATTACTAGAACATAATATCTGTAGCTTATAAACAATGAAAGGATAAATATTGAATATAATAAAATATAATTAAGCAGAAAAAATTCGACAGAAAAATAGCATTTTGTCAGAATATAATAATGATAGATTTTTATACAGAGAAAAATTGAGATAAGCTTAGCATTTAGTTATTCTCGAAAGTTTTATCTCATTGTTTATTGTTAAAGAGTATACAGTAACGATACAATCATTCATTTACTATAATCTATGATGTATATACTTTGCATAAGATGCAGCAGTTGGGAGGAGATTGCAAATATGTCTCCCAGACAGATAAATTGTTTCGAATGGCTTCACAAGTAGTTAAGAAAACCTTAAGGAATTTTAATAAACAGAGCAGTTGTTATGTCTTTAAATAAAATTCTCGTAGATAATGGCAATAAAGAATAAGTAAATGGTAATCATTCTTTCCTGTTTTATCTCTTGTTAGTTTGAATGAGAAATAAAGGACGTTGTTTTTTTATTTATATATACTTTTTTTTCCTTAAAAATATTGATCATACTTCAAAATTCATCCATTATAGACGAATCAAGCGTATCATTTTGACATCACTTTACAATATTGAACACTACAAGTGAGCAGATTAATTGAACATGCTAATAGTAAAGTATTGATTTTAAAAAGATAAGCCATTATTATCAGAATTTGTGAAATTTAACTCATCTATTCCTTCAAAGTTCTACATTGTTGACATCTCCAGAAAACAAGTAACATATGAAAGTGACATTTCTATCATTATTGCACATCATGGATGGCTGTGTGAAAATGACAGTCACTATGGGAACAAAAGCAAGAGGCGGATCTGAATGTATCCATTTAATAAACTCTACTCTTACTACATCCTGTGCAATATACTATATCAGAAAATTCCAATTCTCCGCCCTCGCTCAATATTAAATATCGCATGGCAACGATCGTTTATTATTCTCTTTGAGCTATTAATAATAATTTATATCAAACTATAAAAGTAGTAAGTATTCATTACTTTAAACAATTGAATTATGTGAGTAATTCTCTTTAATTTTTCTTATTTTTTTTCAATGAGTATTTTATTTATTATTTTATGAAAAATGGTCATTTATTGTTTATTATAGCTTCGTTTTAAATTAATATCGTAATAATTTTTTAAAAAATTCTTATGTATATTACGGTAATTTTAACTGTTTTATGAAATATAAATTTTAATAACTTCAATTTCTTTACTCATCCAGACAAAATGAACTGATATTTAATGTGGTAGAGAGAAATTTGTTCAAATTTCCATCGAGATATCAGATTTTCTCCATTAATAGATTCCCTTTAGACAAATTCCATCTTAGCTTTCTGTTAACTTCATTCACAAAATTCACTAATTACATTACATAAGTGTTTGACTCATCAGAAACTTGCATTCTGGTTTCTATCTCTGTAATTGTCTTTACTTACACAAAGATTTTCTGCATTTTCTACTTTATTACATTTCGCATTACAGTTTAAGCGTGTAATACACAACTTCTAGATATATTTAATATATTTTTAAATAGTTTTATGAAGTTTTAACTTAAATTATGAACAAAATTAATATCGAAATTTTAAACTATCCTCAAGTTAGATGTGCAATATCTACAAAAAATCGCAATTAAATTATTTAATTTATAATAATTTGTATTGTTAGTTCTGAAAATATATTTAATACTTTTAAATTTCATCAATATTTCAATAAATAATTAAAAAAAATAATTTTGATATTTCTTTTTAAAGGGAATTTTAGTTAATTATAGTTCGAACTAATGAGAGAACCTTACATATTCTGGTCAGATCAGTCATGAAAAATTCCTGGGATTCTAGCCTAGATTCGACCCTTAATTCCTCAAATGGCAGGCTGATCTCCTAGGCCATCTGGCCGTCTTAATAATATCATCATCATCATCAGTTCCTTTTTCTTCTTCCTGTCCCTGTAATTTCTTGGATTAAGTAAGTCATTCCTTCTATTCTTTTCTTCATGGAAATCTTCCAATCTTTTCCTATTCTATCAAGTTCTCTTTAATCAAATATCTTCATCTCTTCTTAGATCTTTCCCTTGGTCTACTGTGCCAATCAGAGACTAAAGTGGATAAAACCAGTAAACACTGTCGCGGGTTCGCATATCGTCATTAGGCTGACCATATGAAGTTTTCCGGATTTTATCACGTAAATAGGAAACACCTAAAGTTTCCCCAATTTAATTAGAGGACACCTAAAGTTTCCCACAGAAAATTCTCTCGGAAATCATCCCGCTTGCAAATCGTCCTTGTGTTGCGTTGTCTTATCTCATCAATCCTACAATTCTACAATCCCTTTGATCTACTGCTTTCTAATTGCAGGCTAAGAAGAGATGAATATAATTCAGAATTATTAATAAATAAAAAGATACAAAACACGTATTTGAGAAAATGAGAAGTCGGTTGATAATAAAAATTTGCATATAGCGGACAAAATCAAGTATAATGAAAACAAAACATTAAAAAAATGGAATGATTTATCAGAAAAAAAAGTTAAAAATTTAAAAAATTACTGATAAATTTAGCCAATTGGAATATAGAATGCTTTGCCTATAATTGAAGAAAGTAATAGGAGAAACGTCATCATATTTCGCCATAATAGAGTAAGATTCAGGGCAAGTAAAGATGTGGTTGGTCTCCAGAGTACGGTTGTTACAGAACTTACGGATGACGTTACAGCTATAGAAATGGGATTTTTTATTTTGACAGTGGATAAAATGTTTGCTGTGGCCTGATTTGGATGATAAGTGAGAGATGGGAATAGTTGAGCAGAAGTGAAAGGCAAGGTCGGAGAGATGAATGATCGATTGATACCAAAGATGGTAAAACGCTTGGGAGAGCCTCTCAGATGATTTGTGGAGGTTGTCCAGATGGTGGATTTTGAAGTTCATGAGTTCTGTTTTGGAAAAGAGTACTAAAATATGAGGTTATGTGTTCCAAGGATTGATTTTAACTTGTATGAGGTTGTAAGTTGAACCTGCTGTTATAGGAAAAATGAACACCAAGAAATTTGTGGTCGTTGACTATGTCAATGGGTTGTTCATTAATGAAGTTTAATCTCTCTTTTTAACTTTTTGACTACTACGGAGATAATTGTTTTTAGTTTTAAAATAAAGTTAATTGTGAGGCCACTGTCTAGTGTTTTCGTCTGAAAATTGGAGGAAGTGGATTGGGTTGCCTATTACGCTAGGGCTATCAAATTCAATTTTGTCAAGGAAAGAGGGAAGATCATTGACAAATAGGTTGAAGAGGATAAGGCTGAGAGGATCTCCTTAAGGGAAACCATGACCAGTAGTTACGAAGTTAGAGATAGATTTATTATTAATAAAAATAACAGCAGCCTCAAGATTCTTGAAAATAAATTTAACACAGGTAATGAACTTATAACCCTTATCTCAGAATAAAGATGGGGAATTTGAATGTAGTCAAAGGCTTTCGGTAAGTCAATGAAAGTGGATAAGAATTGTCGAGTCTACGATGGGGATGAAAATTAGCCAGAGAGTAAAGAATGTAGATGCAGTCGAGAGTGGATTGGTTTTTTTTTCCTGAAAACAAATTGGAAGTTAGAGAGTACGCTAAATTCATGGAACCAGGAGCCTGAAAGCCATCGAGGTGGACGATTCTCTGATTACAGAAAGAAGGGCAATAGAGAGATAGTTAAAGGAAAATTTTAGGTCCTGTTATTTAAAAGGATTTTCTTTCATAGTGTAGGAATAATGTGATGAGCAAAGGCGTTGATGAAGATGATTAGGCGTAAGGAATTGAGTTCATCAGAAGGAGAAACAAATTTAAGTTATTTTATAAAGGCGGGGGATTGAGTTGAATTTGAGTTTAGAAATTGCTATAGGATTCTTCGATTGGTTTGTCAAGGATAGAGTTAATAAATTAGAGGTTAGTATGGATAAGAATGGAAACGTATTGTGAATTGGGACGTTGGGGAGGACCTCAACTTATGCATTAGTAGTTTTTCACACAGGAAAACTAATAGTGCATGAGTTGGAAGAAAAGGTTCTCTTAAACTTATTGATGAGAGTCAAAAGGTAGAGGAATTGCTGGCAGAGGCAAGCTGGTGGCTTAAGATTTTAAGAAAGCGAGCTTTTTTGCCCTATAAGCATTTTTATAGGCTGGCTTGTATTTTATGAAGAGGTGTGAGAAATCTTCAAATTGTTGTGCCGTGATAGTTTTATAAAATGGGTTTATGTTTGTGAGGAGCACGCATTGAAAGTCCAACAAGGGTTGCTTTTTTTGGAATCAGAGAACGGCGAAAGAAATACATTTATGTGGCAGTATTGTGGAAGGTGCTGATAAAGGAGTTATTAATGTTAGAAGTATCGGAGAAGTAAGAGGGGTCAGAAAAATTAAAATTGACAAGAGAACTATTAAGGAGAGTGTCAAAGGCTTCTACAGAGAAGGAAGGTTTGTATTCGTTTCGGGCAGCAGTAGTTGAGTTTCTACTGAAAAAGCATGGAAGGTAAAGGTAAACTTGACTGGTATGTGATCAGAGGAGTCCTCTGGGAGAACAGAAAATCGAATGCAGAGATTTGTAAGCTTAACAGAAATAAGGATGTAGTCAATGACAAACCGTGCTACGATAGATACGAATTGGGATGATTTCTGCTGTTAGGATATATAAATTGTAATTAGGATGTGATCGAAAAGAGTTTGGCCCCTGGAGTTGGAGATAGTCTTTTATTCAAAACTGATTTAACAAAATAATTAATGCTACAATTTTTGTGATAATTTTTTTTTTTATANTATTGAAGTATTGTTAAACAATATGAGAAAGTGTCAAATTTAATTTTCTCATGCTTTCTTCTATAGAAGTAATTTAAACACTGTGTATATTGTTAACAATGTTCTTTTATGTTATTGAAATTCACTCATTCGATTAATATTTTTACAATGATATAATAGAAATACAAACAAAGGATACAATTATTCACAAAGTATTTTAACAAATTTTAGTTTAAAAACTTAAAATTAAAATATTTTTAGCTAAGAAACACATTCTAATTTCATATGCAGTTCTTTATTATCAATTAGCTTCTTAGCATTATTTAACCAGAGCAGAGAGCTGGGTTTTATTCGAACCCCAGACACAGAAGGACCCCAAAGTTCAGTTTTTTTTTCTAATATAAAATACACAACAAAATGTCTTCTGATGATTGATGAAGCTATTGTTTTATTGATTTTTTTCATTTATTTTTATGGCTTTTGTATAGTGATAATGCCCCACATTTGTGACTAGCTCGAGCTTTATCATACCTCACAACTTTACTTCAAATTTTCTATAAAAATAAATCCAAACTTTATGAATTAAATAGCTCATTATAACAGCGCGATATCGAAAAAATTTATTACTAGTTTTAAAATTACTTTAGCATTAAATTTTATAGAATTAAATTTAAAAAATTGCAATTTTTATTTGAAATGTGTCATTATTTTAAGGAAAAAATTTATTAAACTGTTAAAAATTAAAGCATACTTTTTAAATTAATATTGTTAATAAACAATGTATAAAATCCATACCTTAATTATTCTTAAACCACAATTTTTGTAGTTTAATTTAGATAATGACGATTTTAGATTGCACGAGACCTTAAGTAAGCTCGAATCTGCAAGGCCCCTTTTATATATTGTAAAACCTTTTTATATCATACAATACATATAGGTCCACTGTATATAAAGATTATATATACCGTGTGACAAATAGTCTATATGTATTAGTATCTTGACTAATATTGTATTCCAAGAATCATGACAGAATATCGATAAGTATAAGTTATGAGAGTATCTGAGGCCTTTAAAAGCACAAGACAGTATCCTATGGGCAATTGCCTGGGCCCGAAAACAATTTTTTATAAGAAAATATTTCCTCAAAACGCCTCTTTTAAGAAAATGTCTAAAGTCAACACTGAACATGGGGCCTCTAATTCAAATTTGCTCGAGTCCCTATGAAATTTTAACGTAGCACCGGTACAAGGCCTTAAATAAAAGTCTAGATTGTCTATATTTAAAGGTACCATTGTAAATTATATCAAAAATATCATCTGAAAGATTCTTAAAGTATACATTTTTAATATAATTTTGATAAATGTATTATTTATTGTAAGAAATTTTATGTTCATCACGTTTTTAACTTGTTTTATCTCTTGTCCTTTCTTTCTTTTTAATCTTTTAACGGATATTATTGTATTATTTATCGTAAAAGAGATGGGTTTTTGTTGTCTACGTGACATCATTTTATATTTTTGTAAAAATAAATATATTAATTAATACATTTATATATAGTATTATTTAAAAATTAATATTTTGTTCATTACTACACAATTGAAAGATAGATACTCATGGTTTTCTTATATAATGATGATTCACTTCATGTTTTATTAGTAAATTTAATTTAAAAAAAGCTCACTACCTGAAATGTAATGCATTTTTTTAAATTAAAAATTAATTATTTTGAAAAATGAAATCATCAGAATTTGTTTGAATTGAACGAAAGATGATCAAGGAGTAAATCTTCAGAAGATCACTTTTAAATTCATATAATGAAATAAGCAATATGTAAAAGTTTTACTGCTTAATAATTAATTAAAATAAGCTAGGTAAATTTATAAAAAGTAGTGATAAATTATAAAAATATAAACATTACTTTAAAGAAAAATGAAATTCCTGTTAGCAATAAATCTTCTTAGACAGGAAGTGCAACTATCAGTCTATAAAGAAGATTTATAGGTATAGAATGTGTGTTAGGTTCCTACAATCTTTTCAAATAGGATCCTAATCCACATCAATGTGAAATTTGTAGGAGGTGGGGTTCGAATCCTACATGAGAAGTCAAATCCGCGCTATAAATACAGTAGACCCCCTCTTATAACACTGTTGATTTTTCCGTGTTATATGAATTCCATGTTGTACGAGTCACTTAGATTTTACAAATACGTGTGCCTGGCTGTGAATGGCTCACGTATTTATAAAATCTAAGTAACTCGTACAACATGGAATTCATATAACACGGAATTATCAACAGTGTTATAGGGGGGATCTACTGTAGATACCCCAACATATTATAAATTAAAATGTTCATATTTGAATTTATAAATGAAATAATAATATAATTAATTAATAACAACATGATTCTGGATGAAAGACAAACAATATATTTTCTAATTTTAATTAATTTTCTTATTAAATCATTTAATTTTTAATTATTAATATAGATTTTATTTTTTCGCTTTATGAATAATAAAATTTTAATTCAAGAAAGTGTTTTAACTAAAATAAATGAATGAAACTAAAAATATATCATAAAATTTTAATTTGTTATTTTTTGTTCTTCAAAACATTATTTAAAATTTATTAAAACAACTTTTGAAAAATTAAATTGAAAAGAAATTCAAAAGCTTATATATTCAGTTTAATTATTATT
>NW_019384311.1:158325-203119 GCF_000671375.1 Centruroides sculpturatus | reverse complement strand
CACATTTGTAATATAGTATCAATTATTAATTTTTTATTATTATGATATTTTATATATTTGATATGTTATTAATAATTATTAAATTTTATATTAATTATTCACTGAAATATAGATGAAAATTATCAGAAAATTTATCATTGTAATTAAAGGATTAATAAGATCTATTACTATAGGGTCTTCGGGTTCCTGTAAATCGGATCAAAACCCATGTCCTATATAATATGTAGAATGTGGATTCGAATGTTACTTGAAAAAATTGTATCAACCAAACCTATGTTTAGCCTTTGCATTATAGATTTCAAGCATAAATTATTGTAATTAACAAATTGAATGGGCTGGATTGGATTGAGTTGATGGAAGAAGACAATGCCAACTTGGGCCATTTGCTAAAGGGGATGTGTCTTCCGGGAGGACTTTCATAGGAAGTTATTTCCTATTTAGGTATTAGATACGTGAAGAAAACCCGGAAAATTCTACGTGCCCAGCCCGTGATGAGGAGTAAATCAGCCAGTGTTCAATGATTTTTATCTACTTGGGCACTGGTGAGCACGAGTTTGAATAAACAATCGACTTAAATCTTCTTAAAATTTATGTTTTTCATTATTCTAGAAGCTATCCTATCTTAAACCGGATAATTTTCATTATTTGAAATATAATTATTTAAGATGCATCCAAACTTTTCAATTTTTCTCCTGAAAGAAAAAAAAAATGGATGATAATTAGTCATGAATACAATTTTTAAACAATTTATTAAACAGTAAAAGTGTTAATAATGTATTTAAAATAGTTTATAATTAACTGAAAGTACCATAATATTGTCATTGTTTATGGAGTTTTGAAGAGTGACAAAGAATATCTTGAAGCATTTCGAATTTTAGACACATGCCAATTTTAAATACAGAAATACATGAAAAAACTGTCTTAAATAAGTGATGGTTTTAGGCATAGACAAGCTAAGACCTCGCGCTTTTACGGGCCTCAGACACGCACATATGTCTGTCGATACTCAGTCTTGCTTCAGTAATGGCATCTTGTACTAACAGGATCCCAGACCTCATACAATATCAATTGTTGTCTGATTCTTATATAAAGTTATATAATAAATAATTTGTGGGCCAGGAATTTATCTGGGATATCGAGCAACATAAATTCGAAACGACATAATATTTTAAAGACTATTTTACGTTAATAATAATTTAGCTTGTATCTAAGTTTTTACATCTTTAATATATATCTACAGCATGGAAATCGAACCCATTTATTCCTAGTAAAGATATGTTTCTGTCAGATAAATCCAGATCTTATTTTCGTTTCTATTTCTTCTCATTTTAATAATTTATTTTAATATTTTCAGAATGGAAAACTGATTATTAAGTAATTTAAAAACTATTACAAATGATTCATACCATAATGGAAAATAAAAACAAAACCGAACATTAAATTCTAGAATAAATAAAATCACTGAATACTGACTGATAGGTCACGGGTTGCATCTTACCCACGTGAAGTTTTCCGGGTATTTTCACGTGTATGACACCTAAATAGGGACAAGTTTCTTAAAGAAAGTCCTCCAGACAATTATTCACTTGGCAGCTCTCTCTTGTGTTGCTTTACCTTATTCCATCAATCCTAAGTTTATAGAAATATTCTTTAATTTAAAAACTCTTATATTCTAGAAAAATTAATTTATCTATACAATTGTTTTCTCTAATTTATAAAGTATAAATTTGTGTTAAATTTATAAGATTATTTCTTAGAAATTTAACTATAGAATTACTATAGAATAATAAAATTCTAAACAGAAATTCCAGTTTTATTCATGATAAAACTTTTATTTTATTATTTTTTTTTTCGAGTTTTATAAACAAAATGTTGTTCTTTTTACCGATTTCGAACGAATAACAAAAGAGTTTCAGGACATTTCTTGACGTCTTTGAACTTGCATCTAGCAATCTGTCAAGAAGAGAATACAAGAATACTTCAAAAGTGACAAGAAATATCTTGAGTTACCGAAACAAAATTCACATTTAGTTAAGGAATTACATGATACATAACATGAATTTACTGAAATAACCAATGTAATATCTAAAATACGAATACATAGAGAGTAACTTGTAATCATGTTATGACAGTAAGTAATACTTTAGAATACAAAGGATTCTACTGATTTAAATATTAAATATGACGTAAGTATAAAAAAATATTACTTAATAATCAAGCAATAAATTATACACAATATTTGTTTTCGATCTAGTTTATGGGTCAATGGACGAGTTTGTTCCTCAATGCATATTTAAGCATGCATATATATATATATATATATATATAATCTATATGAATATCTTTCATGACTTGAAACTTGAATTCTTATCAGAAAAGATAATCAAAATGCTAGCGTTTCAGGAGCGACTGGTAAATCACACCTTTACTTCACTAGCGTGGGTTTAAAGAAAGAAAAGAGCACTTTAGGACCGTGTAATGCCACCACCTACCATTAATTCTTTATCAGATTCACCTTATGTCAACCTAGTTGTGGCCACATAAAATCTCGGAATACTATTTAACATTACAACTAAAATGAATAATGGCCAAACTTGTGATTTACAGTAAATGCTTAAAAAACAAAAATTGCCCCTGAGATGTTCTTCCATTTAAATCACTTTTTCTTCCATTACTATGTAAGCTTACCTTACAAGTATAATAAAATGTATAAATTCTATTATAACTTTAAGTATAAATTCTATCATATTTTCCATAACCCTTTATTTGTTTCATAAATCACAATTTGTTCTATCTACACGTACTACAATTTCCATACTGTCCTTCTTTTTTCTCTCTCTTTCTCTCTGTCTGTCACGCTCTGTATCTTAAACATTATTTATCATAGAAAAATGTAGTTGACAGCATTATGTTTCTGTACGTGAAGACACATCAAGGAAACTATTTCCACCATTTTTAGATAACGTAATCACCATTAAAACAATTTTTTTTTTCATGTTGCGTGAACTGACGTTAATCTAAAATTATGCAAACAAAAATACATTTTAGACATAAGCATAAATGTTTATTAGAAAAACTAGGCATATTTTACTGAATTACGAAATCTATTTATATTATTGACTATTGAACAAAATGTAAGGCCTCCCGGAAAGCCAAAAGAGGCCCGAACTATTTATTTTTTGAGGCCTTACTCTATTAAAATTTTGATTAAAAATATACACTTTTGCTTCTTAATAAGCAAGAAATGCTTCAGAAAATTTAGTAAAAAATATTTTTGAGGCCCTACAAATATGGGGCCCGGCCAAATAGTCGTGCTGATCTTGTGACAATTCTTGTATGATTAATAATTCATTATTATTATTATTATTTATAAATAAATAAATATATAACAATAAATAATTAAATAAAACAGCTGTCCAATAATTTTTATTTTTATTTAGATTTAGAACTTGAAATTATTTACCTATGTTAAGGAGAAGAAAGGGCCTTTCCACGTAATTACAAGAGCCGAAAATATGAAATTAATGGAATAAATTATACATTTCTTTGCATTTCTTAAACATTAAAAAAATATTTACAAAGAAAATAAAATATTATTTTTAATATCGTATGGCCTCAAAGAGGTAATTCTTGGTCTCTAAGAGACTCTAAATAGTAACTAAATACATAAATTTATTTTATAAGCTTTTATATATTTAGGTTATTAAGAAAGCATAAAAAAGTAATTTTCTTTTCTCTTGTATTAAAATTTATTTATTTTTCTGATATTTTCTTTAAATATTAAAAAAAACAGTTTAAAATTTTTAGTTTTAACAGTGATTAAACTTTATGAAGGTAAATAACAGTTACTTTTTATTTATTTATTTATTATAAGACGAGCTGGAAAATATAATACAGTAAATTTTCAAATAGCTTGTTTTTCTCTTAATAATATATTTTTATATATTTTTTTAATAATTTATTATTATTTTTATTCCTATATTTTTGATTGCCTTCAGTTTCTTATATAAAACATAATTTTTTAATGTATCTTATGCAGTGGTGTATCTGCAGTGCTCAAGGCAGATTTACAGGGGATCAAGGCAAGTACTGTACCTCTTGTAATTTCTTATGAGTTAGCATATTTTAATTGAAATCAAATATATTACATTCAAACTTGAATAAATGTTTTTAATATATGCTAAATTATTAAATGTTGTTTTTAATGTGTTAATTGAGTGAACGTTTTTATGGTATACCAAAACATATGTCCGAGAGAAACGTAATAAGGACAGACATTAAAACGAAACCATATTAAACGTTTGGTAATTTTAGCCTACCATTGTTATGTTTATCACGAAGTGTCAAGGGGAGGAGTGTGGTGTCCAGATTTCATGGTAGCCTATATTTTCTGCAGGGTCCTGGAGAAGTAGCTATAAAAATTTGGCGTAGATTGGTCAAAGGATTTAAGAGTTAATATAAGAAAGAAATAAAGGAAATAGGTTTCATAGTAGCCTATATTTTTCAATTGTCCTAAAGAATAAGTATGAAAAATTTGGTGTAGATTGGTCTAAGTATTTAGAAGTGTATAAAGAACAGATAAACTGATCTATTTACTGTGTGTAATTATTTTTATATATTGTATATAATATAGTAATTTTTTTGTGTTACCTCTCTGATAATTATGAACTTAATAAATTAATATTTATTTTTATATTTTTGTTGTAATGTTTATCCTCAAATTCTTTTTTAATTATGTATATTATTAAAAGAAAAATACAAACTTATATTAATATAATGTAGCCTATATAGCTTATATACATAGGCCTATATGTAATAAGATATTCAAGAAAGTGTTTTCTAATCTTTCTTGAAAGTTTCGCACATTTGTTATTCATTATTTTTATTTTGTAACTTTAGTTAAAATTGATTAAATTTATATTTTTCTTCTTCATTTGAGTAATTTGATAACAAAGAAAACTTAGAGATTACTTAGTAAGTTAAAGTTAATTAAATGATACTATTTTTAATTATTTAATTTTTTCAAAATTATAATACGGAAATTAATTCTATAGTAATAAATATTATAAAAGTATGTTTAATAGAAAAAATAATAGATTTATTTTCTAAAGATTCAATACTAATATTTATGTAAATTTAACTATAGTAGACTATACGAATATGTATAGGCCCTTACACTTTATAATCAGTGGCGCGTAATCCTATGAACAAAAAAGGGGGCAATTTCCTGGGGTCCCTATCAACAGGGGGCCCCAAATCAGTCTTTTATAATAAAATATTTCTTCTAACACATTTCCCTGAAGAAACATGTGTGAAGTTGAATTAAAGTACTGTACCTCATGAGGCACTTTAATTCAAATTTGCCTGGGCCCCACGAAGCTATAAAGCATCACTGTTTGTAGTGAATTATTTGTATACATTATTTCAATTTTTCTTAATTATTATTTTAGATAAATCAATTATTTTTCACTTTTTATGCCTTGTGGACACTAAGAGGGCTTTTATTTTTGTATCCATTAATGGTTAGGACACGAAAATATCCGGCAGAGACCATCCCAAAAAATTTCTAGGCTTTTTGAAACGTCCGAATTTGATCCTAGGTCCCTTCGGAGCGATAGGATGACGTTTTAATCGCCTTGTCCATCCCACTGTCCTAAATAAGCAGAATTACTAAAGTTGCTTATTGCTAATTAAACAACGTTTAGGCAGAACTATTGTTAGATAATTGTTTTTAAAGTATTGAAAATTTGGATTGTATAGAAGAGAAATATATTATAAATTTAAGGCGGCTCAAAAGTCAGTTAACATTGTACTAAATACTAAATTACATTTTACATCCGATTTACTATAAAACCAACTTTATAATGACTAATAATTCCTTTAATTGACTTGGTAACAACTCACAACACACATGTTGATTTTACAGTTTATTAAAATTTTTTTAATTGAAAAATTGACGAAATTTTTTAGAACAATTTTTACAATATTTGTAATATATATATGTATTTTTCTTTTACTATTAAGGAAATTAATTATTGTAGCAGTTCTGTTGGAAGTCGATTAAAGGAAGAGTAAAAAACGACATTTCCAACAGTAACCTATAAGGGAAGATATGTTGTGAGGTGTTATTACTTTGTCAATTAAGAAACTACAAAATTCTTCATTTTTTACAATGCGGTAACCTGACTTTTGGGCCACCCTGTATTCTTTTAATACTATTAATATAAAAATAAAAAGGTATTGATATAGAATGCAACTCTTCAGAACTTTCGCAAAGTTTTAGTGCTTTAAATATTTAACTGTTCGGTCATTTTTAGCAATACTTGAGGCACTCACAAATGCAGTCCTAAGCCGAAACCTTAGAAGTTTTTAGTAGACATCTAAGGTTTCAACTTTGTAGATTTTATCGTCTTTACGCTACGATATGCTTTAAAGAATCCAGAGGAACCACATACGAATAAATACAATAGAAGGGAAACGATAGACAATATTCATAAAGATGGATCTCGATAGTAAGTAAAGATCGAATTTTATAAATTCCATCAATCATTTTGGTAATTTACGATTTCTCTCGAACGATTTTATCGAATAAAAAACTGAATTGTATACAAATGTCTATTGTTACATCATCGTTTTTATTATCTAAATTTTAATTATAAGAATACAATTCATTCGGAACGGAAACAGATTATTCTGAATAAATCGGAACAATAATAGATCCTGTTATATAATAAAGAGAAGAAAATATTTAAAAGATCGAGATCAAATTCATTGTATTTTACTGAATAAAGAATTGATAAATTTACTGAATACAGAATAAGAAAAAAAAAAGAAGTATATCTTTACTTATCTGATTGTTTTCCCTGCCTTATTTTCATGTAAATTAAGGCTTAAAAAAACCCCCTTCAGAAAAGATATTTAATCCTAAAGAAAGGTCTATTCAATGTTATTACATTAATAGGAGGCTTCGAAAAGTAATTTTAAATAAATAATTAAATTAATAAAAAAATATATATGTATAACATAAAAAGGAGTAATACGCTGTAAGGCATTTAAAATTTTGATATAAATCTTTCGAGGAATTAGAGTTTATAAACCTAAATAATTTATTATTCAACAGAACAAAAGTTAGCTATTCTTTTAATTCCCTCATCGACTGAGATAAGATAACTTCTCCACTTCCTTAGGCCAGCTGTAAACAAAGATGAACGTTGGAATGAGGCTAAACTCTGAATATCAACATGAGAACTGCTTGAACGTTCGTGATAGATGATCCTAGTTTGTTCAGTATATATTACGCTCTAGTGGAATGTTTAAAAGCGGTTTAGCAATTCAAAACAAGAAAAATGAATCTACCCACTACTTGTTCAATTTTAAGACCTTATTTCTTTAAAGTCAACGTACTTATAACCTATGCTAGAAAAATTTGAAGATGATTATCGTCCATTATTATAATAAAAAAAAAAAAACATTAACTTCGTTACGTAAAAAGGAAAAAAAAATGAAATTTATCGTTAGAAATTATCTACTCGACGTTTTAAATTACTTAAAAAGAATATTTAATGTCATCATTAATTTATAAATGTTTAAAATAATTTTATAAAGTACGTGGAATAACTTTTAAAACAAAAGTCATAATTAAAATTATCTTCTTTAAAGTGAGATCTGAATAAGAAAAATTATTTTTATATTCATTTAATTAATAAATTCAATTAAATTAACTAGTTTACTATAAACTTTATATGTAATTTTATATTTTAATAAGTTATTTAATTAAAAAAATTTACTTAGAAATATGGAAATAAATACAAATAACGTGTGATATAACTGTATAAAGATATAGAACAAAAGTTATTTTTATTCCATTTTTCTTCTTTAATTACAATTAATTACAGTAGTTACAACTGTAAAACTGTGTAAAATTACTATATATAATTATTATTAATACTTTTTAATTTAAATTCTTTCAAATGTGGCCAGTAAGAGGACTTTTTTCAGCCCATCATAGGTTTATCCAGGCCCACAACGGGGGCGATCGAGTGGTGAGGGACGAAGTCTGACATGTCCGGAACAGACCATCCCCACGGAAAAATTCCTAAAGTTTTTCGACTGCCTGGAATTGATTCCGGATCCCCAGAGAGAGGTTGATACTTTAACTGCCTTAATATTATTAATTATAATATTAAATTAATGTTTTATGTTTCGGTAGATATAATGTATATAGGCTACATATACCGTAATTTTTGGTTATATTAACATTACTTAAAACTATTGAAGTATTGTTAAACAATATGAGAAAGTGTCAAATTTAATTTTCTCATGCTTTCTTCTATAGAAGTAATTTAAACACTGTGTATATTGTTAACAATGTTCTTTTATGTTATTGAAATTCACTCATTCGATTAATATTTTTACAATGATATAATAGAAATACAAACAAAGGATACAATTATTCACAAAGTATTTTAACAAATTTTAGTTTAAAAACTTAAAATTAAAATATTTTTAGCTAAGAAACACATTCTAATTTCATATGCAGTTCTTTATTATCAATTAGCTTCTTAGCATTATTTAACCAGAGCAGAGAGCTGGGTTTTATTCGAACCCCAGACACAGAAGGACCCCAAAGTTCAGTTTTTTTTTCTAATATAAAATACACAACAAAATGTCTTCTGATGATTGATGAAGCTATTGTTTTATTGATTTTTTTCATTTATTTTTATGGCTTTTGTATAGTGATAATGCCCCACATTTGTGACTAGCTCGAGCTTTATCATACCTCACAACTTTACTTCAAATTTTCTATAAAAATAAATCCAAACTTTATGAATTAAATAGCTCATTATAACAGCGCGATATCGAAAAAATTTATTACTAGTTTTAAAATTTAATATTTTTCTTATTATAATTATAAATTAATCATATAATTTGTCATAAATTTACTTACAAATTATATATTTTATGAATNCACACTTGAAGAAGAAGGTTCTGTTTCACCACGATAATGCCAGAATCACTAAACAAAAAATAAACGAACTTAGCTTCCAATTAGTTCCACATTCACCGTACTCACCTGATTTGGCCCCCAGTGACTTCCACCTTTTTCCAAATTTAAAATAATTCTTGGTTGGAAAGAGATTCTGCTCAAATAACAGTCATCTCTGAAGTAAACGAGTATTTTGCACACCTTGACAAATCGACCTATTGTAATGGCATAAAACAGCTAGAACATCGCTGGAATAAGTGCATTGCTAACAAAGGAGACTACATTGAAAAATAAAAAAAGTTTTAACATTATTTTGTTTGTTGTTCTATTTGAGGCCGCAAACTTTCCGAACAGCCCTCGTAACAGTCATCTTGAGTTTTGAACTTGATTCATGGAAATTCCTGTCATGTTGTTTCTACATGAGTTTACTCTATGGTCTCTATGAAGGTAGTTCATAAACTTTGGGATAGACTATGTATTTTATTTAAGTAAACATAATAAATATTGAATATAGATTTATCAGTTTCTAATTATTTTACATAAAATAAAGGAAGCATCCTTGATATTAACCTGGTAAATGTAATTTTCAACAACAATTTTGCGAATATTATAACAAAACAAGATAAATAAACCCCCAAAATTACATAAAATCTTCGATCCTTTTTAATTATACTAAGGAATAATATACAGCACAGGGTACAGAACGTTACATTATTTTATTAATTACATGTATAACATATAAAGTAGTAACATAAACACTTAATGAATCATTCTGTAACATATTTTTAAACACTATCGTAACGAAAACTTGCATATCCACCCCCATAACTGCGTAACGTAATTTATGGACAGCCTTTAACTATTTCTATTGAAACTATTTTAAATGAAATTTCCATTCACAATAATGCTTTATTATTTTAATATAATTTACTGTACAATTCACATAAATAACCTTACTATACTACTCGAGTAAGCAGTAATAAAATCGATACCTAAAGTAATTGGAAGAATAGCAATTTAGTTTATGTTTACCGAACTGATATATATTCACGTACATTGTCTTGTTATTTATATTGTTTTTTGTATGTACGTAATTAAAATACAATACCAATATTCACAGCAATATTATATTATAGTCAGGACTCAAAATAAGTCAGCGTGCAGCAGAACGATGTTCTTGTCAGTGGAAACAATCCTACCGATTACAGTAACAAACAAGAACATTGTTCTTGTCTATCACTATTGTCTGTACGATCGTTAACGTTATCAAAATTGCACTACAATTCGAATTTTTGTTTAAATCTTAATAATTCTACTTAATATAATTTCCAATTTTTGCCTATTTATTCTATGAAAATTAGCTTAAAATATAAGAATTCTACAGTAAAAATGCTTACAGAAAATATACTGTACCAATCCACTCCAAAAGGTTAGACGTGTGTTTACTTATAATACATAAAAATTTATTATTTTGCTAATTCACAATTAATTACTCCATAAAACAATTGAACACCGGTAGTTAGTTAGTCGCGGGTTCTCACCTCGACACGTGGAGTTTTCCGGGTTTTCTACACGTGTCTAACACCTAAACAGAAACGTGTCAACAAAGAAATTTTATAATTTACAGCATATAATTTGTAAATTTTAAAAATATAAATTGTAATGTAATATCATCACAATCTTTAATTAAATTCATGGTAAATATATTATTATTTCTTTCACAAAAATGATAATATTTTGATGTTTTTTTAATCAATATTCCAATGGCGTTATGTTACAGTCCATTAAGCAGATGTTTTTTCGGACATGATATCTGAACCATATTTTCGGAAGAATTGAATCAGAATAGGAATTAAAGGATTAAATTGTTTCCCTTACCAAAATACAACACATACACGAATATAATTACAGTCGACCCACCCTATAACACTAATGATTATTCCGTTTTATATGAATTCCATGTTGTACGAGTCACTTAGATTTTACAAATACGTGTGCCGGGCTGTGAAGAGCTCACGTATTTGGAAAATCTAAGTGACTCGTACAACATGGAATTCATATAACACGGAATAATCAACAGTGTTATAGGGGGTCCACTGTACAATAGTCCCTCATTATAACGCGAATGTAGGAAGCGATATAACGAGAGGCTATTGTATAATAAATTTAACTTTACAGAATTCATTAATTCTGTAAAGTTAATTTTAGTAATTAATTCTGTAAAGTTAAAACTATTCTTTCTATTAAGAAAGAATAGTTTTAACGAAAAAATGTGTTAATTATTAATTAAAAATTATTATTTTAATATAAATTACTTATTTATATTCAAGATATTTTTTTATAATTTTATATTTATTACCATTATAAGCAGGTCTCTTAAGAAAATCAGATGTTCATAAATAATTAATTCTCATAATTAGTTCATTAACTTTACCGGTTACCTCTTCAAGAACTATAAAAACAGGAATTAATAGCAAAATTATTTTAACACTAAGAAATTTCTTAAAAGTTCAATAATCTTTCCCAATCATAAATCTTAATGATCTCGTTGATCAAGTAGGTTTACTAATCGGAAGGTTTCCTGAATTTATTATAAGCGATTATATTATAATATAACCTTTATATATGTTGCTTTACTTATAAAAACTTTAATTTTAATTAAAAGAATTCAGTTAATTATAATTAAATGTTTTTATTTAACTTGCTTCGTATCATGTCCTCAAATCTTGCAGTTCTTTCCTCAATTTCTAATTAAGATAGAAGGCTAAAATTTTGAAGTACGATGACAGTGCATTTTAATGATGTTTTGGGGAGTGGCTGCACCCCCACCATCCTCTTCCTCACCCTGAAACACGAAATTTAATCATGGTGTGTATGTGTAAATGCATTGTAATGATGGGGTGGAGATGGTGGGGATAACCTCACCCTCACCCTCACTTATCCAAATCTCGAAAAACATAACTAATTAAAGCATTTTTTTATATTTAAAAAAATATATATTAAAATTATTTACTTAAAAAATAACATTGATTTAATATTTCAGTTTTAGATTTATATTCTAAACTTGAACTTTTTATAATTATAAGATATATTATGTTTATAATTTATATATTTATTTATTTTATAAGTCTATAAATTAATTTAAAAAATTAAAAAATAAATTACTCTAAAGAACATACCCTTTATATATTATAGATCTGTTTAGTATTTCTTTATTGTATATCAATGTTAGTTGCTGAAACGTGACGATGTAATTAATACTGGACCACCAAGTCATCAAAGGAAGATAAAATATTTACTGTAGCGAAGCGTTGATAGCTCTGACTTAACTTTGCATCCATTATGAGAACTGATGAATGAATAAACCAGTTTTGGCCCAAACACCCGATGGGCTATTGATGTAGAAAGGTGCGATATTTATCATTAAAACTGATTTAAGTTTATTGCTTAAGTTAAAATGCTCGAATATCTTTATTTTTTAAATAAATGATCCGATTTAAATTTCAAATATCTTCGTTGAAACCATTAAAATTCATTAAAAACTAATAATATTCCGATTCATGTTATCTTGTATATTAATTTTACATATGTCTGCTTATAAGTTTTGAAATTTGTATCTTTATTATAATTATACTTTTTAAAAAGTTAGAAAATTCAATAATAATTTATCATGCCCATACAATAGCTGATTATATATATATATATATATTTATATTCCTTTGAGGGCCTTTATGTAAAAGGTTTTTATGTTAAAAAGGCAATAAAATCCTTAAATAATTATAAGTTTTTTTTTACAACATACACTTTTTAACAGTTTACTAAATTTTTAAAGGCTAGGAATACAACGAGGCCCTAGGCGCTTCGTTGTCCTCCTAGGCCCACAGAAAATTTTTTAGGGAGACCAAGCTTGGTGTCAGATAATTACATCAATAAATTTGTATTTAATTATTTAATTTTTTGGGTTATTTACACAAGTATATTATAGAATACAGTATTGAATCAACACAAAATAACAGGCAAATCATCCCATGGTCCCAGAATGTAAGGTCTTATATATATCAGTCACTTATACAATTATAATATGTGGAATTTTTTACTCGATCCCAGAGGCAAGTGCCCCGTTTCCCCCCTCTACGAACGCCCATGTGTCATGCCTACATTAACATATCATGCCTATAAGCAATTGAAACAAAGTGATAAGTTTATTTTAAGTTTCTTAATATGTATCTAAACTTAGCATACAAAATAACATAACCGGAACATTGTTAGTTTTTCAGTGAATTTCAATGGTTTCAACAAAGATATTTGAAATTTAAATCACGTCATTTATTATAAAAATAAAGATATTCACGTATTTTAAGTTAAGCGATAAAATTAAATTAGTTCTAGTGATAAATATCTTTACGTGTATACGATTTTTGTAGCAATAAATAATCTTTTAAAGAGATGATGTATTAATCAGTTTACAAATGTCACCTTAAAGTTATTAAATTGTAATAATTTTGAATAAGTTATAAACATATATAGTCTATAGAAAATATGGGCATACATGAATGAGTAGGAATGACAACTCCTTTCCAAATTCGAGCAAAACAGTAGAGAAAATTTGAGTAAAGAAGGAAAAATCCGGCAAAAAGAAAAAAGTTAAAATTTCATATGGCACCATCTATTTTGAGGTTTTATTTTAAAACATTTTATATTATTAATTAGAGTGGTACCTCAGGTTACGAACGCCCCAGCATACGAAATTTTCAGGATACGACATGAAATTCGAACGTATTTTTGCTCCACGATACGAACAAAAACTCACCATACGACGTTACATTAGTTCGCATTTTTCATTTGTTTTTCTTACTACAGTTATTTTTTTTTAATGTATTACTTGGCTTTAATTTGAGTATGTTTTTCGCGTTGGAACGAATTATTTGGTTTTACATGTAATCGTATGGGAAAAGATGTTCCACCTTACGACATTTTCATGATACGATCTCAGTTTCGGAACGGATTAATTTCGTATCCTGAGGTACCACTGTATTATAAAATGGCAAAAAACTTAATTTTCAGGGTACAGATAAGTTTCATAAAGGAAATTGTAAATTCTAAAAGGAGTAAAATCTTCACATTTCATAAGTAAAATCATAAGTCCGATTTCACTCGAGATATGACACATTATCCCCCCCATCTATCTCCTCACATCACGATCTTTAACCACCAAAATTTAGTAGCATCAGTGTTCCTAATACACAAACCTCCCTGTAAAATTTCAGAAATTTTCGATAAAAGACACAGGAATTATTAAGCTTTAAAGCTAGATGAACAAAATCGTTCCCCCTAACACACTGTAATATAAAAACATATAGAAAAAAACCCTAAGTTTCTATGCATTTCTCGACATTTCAAGGTCTACCGAGTCCAAAAATATAAAATTCATAGAGGGTCATTTTTTTGACCGATCGCCATACTTATATATAGCAGCCAGGGAAATCAAATAAAAAAAACGAATCAGACAGAGAAAGCAAGATTAATTAAATATTACTACTAGTGTATTTATTTCTGTAAAATTTTAGGCATACCAACCCTTTCTATCTTTCTACCCCTTAAGACAGAGGTGTACAAAGAACCTATGTGTATATATAGGCCTATATAAATTATAATAATAAACTTTAAAAATACTTTATATGTATTATGATTAAAATTTATAGTTGTTCATACAAACAATTTTTTTAATATATATATTTTTTAACAGTTAAACTTATATATATATTACTTTTCTCTTGTGATATTGAAAGATAATAAATATATAGCACACTTTTATACTTAAAAAATAGGATTGTTTATATTGAAGTCAAGAACTACTTATATTAACTCCATAGAGATATGAGCAAACAAGTAGAAGATGGGTCTGCACTCTTATCCTAGTGATTTTTGCTAGCAATGAAGACTTTCAACTCGAGATCCAAAATAGAATTAAACCAGTTTATCTTCAAGAAACAGATTTGTTAAAAAAAGGAAAATAAAATAAAATAACACAGGTTTATTGAATCCACTTTCTGCAAAACTTTATATGGTTGTATAGTTTTCTTTCTACTATATTTGACAGTTATATTAAATTTCTATAGTATGATCCTTTTTAAGAGCAAAGGAATTACCTTCAGGGATGCTCTTGTGATCTAAACATTATTTTCAAAATGTTTGATATATTCTGTTTCTTCTTATTATTTTTTTTTCAAAACTGTATTCATGCAAGTAAAAAACAATCTATTCGTTGAAAGTACATTATAAAGTCGCATATAAATGATTATTTTAAATTTTAAAAGAGTTTTCACTCGAACTGGTGTAAAAACTACATAGGATGAATGATATTGAAATGTATATGAGATTTTTAAATATGATAAGAGAATATTATTATAAAGTTAAATTTGTTTAGAAAATTATAATTTAATAAATATTGAAATGAAAAAGTAAAATATTTTTCGTGTTGATAATGATGACGTTTATTTATTTATTTATTTATTTTTATTATTATTAGTTAAAAGTCAGCAATGATTTTGAATATTGTGTGGAAATTTTGGATGTTATAGTTAATTGAAAAAAAAGGAAAGAAAACAATGTCTTCAGCAATGAGTTGAGTAACTTTCCTGGCAAAAGTTAAAGTTGTGTGTGGCGCCATCTGTTATGAGATTTTATTAAAAATTACTTTTTAAAACTTTAAAAAACTTTTTACATTATTATAAAATGGTAAAAGGATTAATTTCGTGGGTAGGGATGAGTTTTATAAAATAAATTGCAAATGCTAACGAGTAAAATCATTATGTCCTACCCCATACGAGATATGACATATACCTTCCCTCTATTTTCACACCTCGTGACCTTTAACCACCAAAATTTAATCTCATTAATCCCTCTTATACACAAACCTACTTGCAAAATTTCAGAAATTTTCGACAAAAGGCGAAGGAATTATTAAAGAGGGTGTCAAAGAGTGCCTCTCATACGAATACTAACATCCATACATACAAGAAAAAATCCCTAAGTTTTTTCCCTTGCGTTTCTCTGTTTTAAGATCCCGAGTCCAAAAATATAAAATTCTTAGGGGGTCATTTTTCGGCCGATTGCCATACTCTTTCTCTGTTGTATATAACAGAAAGTAAAGTAAATAAAAAAGGGGTTTTAATACAGCATATTTGTTTGTCTAATACGGAGTTTGTTATGATCGAATGCTTTATAACAAGGGTGGGCAACCTTTTTTATAACATGGGCCAGAATAAATTTTACGTTTTTTCCGCGGGCCATAGTAGTTAATTGACACCTTGTAACCTGTAAATTTTTAGTATGAAAATATGAAATAAATAAATAAAAAGAAATTAATTACTACAGTCGACCCCCCTATAACACTGTTGATTATTCCGTTTTATATGAATTCCATGTTGTATGAGTCACTTAGATTTTACAAATGCGTGTGCCGGGCTGTGAACGGCTCACCTATTTGTAAAATCTAGATGACTTTAAACACAATAAAAACAGCACTATGTAGTTGGATACGACAAACATTATATTTTCTAATTGCATAGCTTTTGCACATAGATTTTCTTGATGGATGACGCGATGATATATAAATAATTTAGAAAAATTCTGTTTTCCCATTTTTTGTTTGAATAAGGAAATGACTCCCTTATTTTTTCCTGTCATTGCTGTTACAACACTTCAGAAAATAATATTCAATTTAAACTAGACGAATTACATCGAAAAATATTTATTTATAATTTCTTCTAAACATCTCGCGGGCCGGATAGAAACTTTTCGCGGGCCGTAGCTGGCCCGCGGGCCGGGGGTTGCCCATCGTTGCTTTATAAAACAATTATTAAACAAGTAAATAATGAAATACTCGAAAAATAAAATTAATTTTAATTATATTTTAAGTCATTTTATAGATAAAATTTTTAAAAAATTCAAGATGAAATATTTTAATTCGATAAAACGTATTTGAATTCTTTAGATTTTGAAATGTTAGCAGGAAAAAATAGTTTTGATACATTCAGAAAATATTTTACACTAATTTATACATAAAATTAATCTAGAAAAAATGAAATGTTTTTAATCGATTTATTTATTATATAAATTTTTAATTAACTAAATTTATTTGTTTCTGTTTATAAAAACTATATCTTCTTCAATGAAAGAGAAGTTCTATTGATTTTTATTAGATACGATACGATAGATAATTGATTTAAAACTAGAATTTGGCTAGCAAATTTACGATTATAACGAAAAAACAAAGAGCAATCTGGAAAGCCTTTGTTGTATGTGTGTGATATACAAAACCTACAACAAAGGCTTTGTTCTATGTCACACCATAAATGGTGCATATCTGTACGAAAATTTTTATGAAATACTATTGATTTCTTATATATATATATTTTTTTTTATTAGAAGTCTACTAAAATGTGGTAAATTTATATATAATTAAGTTAGATTGTTAAAACATTATTCTGCACAATAAATAAGAAATTAATACTCTTATATTTCATCTTCTGTAAATCTATTCTTTATACAGAAGATACATGGCATGCCCAATGAGAAAAGACCCAATTATATATGAAATATATTCTAAAAATTGCTAAATTAGGCAATTTTTTTGATTGAAACCATTTAGTTTAGATTTCTAATCAGTCTATTCGATTGCTAACTTTTTCTTAGCATTTGCGAATTTGATGTAAAAGCTGTTAATGTAGTGTAAATGTAATTTTGTAAATGCATTTTTAATACTTGTGTTATATTAATTAATTACATGTAACCATTAATTGAAGCCAAAAAATAAAATTTATTATTGTTGATTTTTATTGCAGAACACAAGAAACCGTTGTTAATTATAGCATTGAGTATTTAAGAAAAAAAATTACAAAGAAGATCGAAACAGAATTTTATATGTTATTTCCCACAGAATTATTGAATAAATTGATAAGAGAAAACAAATTCTTTAATGGTAAATCATGTGTTAGAGCGTAAGGTTCACGGAAGAACCACGTGTCAATTCGTGTGACATCACATGGTTTTGCTCTGTTAAAAGAATTCTGACATCACAATTATGATTTTTATTGTTAAATTATTCAATAAAGAATTCCTTCTGAGCAATTGAATTTAACAATATTAATTGGGACTGTATAATTTCAAATAAGTTGGTATGAAGTCCTTACACCTATATAAAATGTTTAATTCTTTATCTTAATTATTCTATCTTTTATAATTAATATATTAATATAAATTAATTACCATAATTATAGAAGGTAGAAATTTAATTTCTTAGTTTTATTTTATTTTAAAATAAAGGATCCAAATTTAAAAAAAATTCTAAATTTAATATTGGTCAATACTGAATTATTTAATAAAAACAAACTTAAGAATATAAATTAGATCCTTCTTATTCAAATGCATTCTAATTTACACAACCCAATAAATATAAACAGTATTCATGTCAATCAAAATGACGTTCATATTTAGTTCTTACATAAAATTTTCCTCACTAAATTGAAGCTATTTTTGTACATTCTTGTCCATTCTAAACACAGAAAAATGTAGAATAATAATAAAATTTATAATAATTATTCAATATTAGGCCCTCGATTTAATGGAATAATTGGCGAAAGACGTTACATCGAATGTTTTTAAAGCATATATCGATGTACAGGATGTATTAAAGTGTCATTAAAATGTGTATTCTATAAATAAAACATTAAAATGTACAGTATATTGAGTAATTTATACCCATTGACTCAAACATTTTTTCTATTCGAAAGATTATAAGCTTTTTCAGTACGTTAAAAATAAATAAAAATTCGTCTTTATTAAGTAAATTAACAAAGAAAAATTATCAAAACATTGATATTGTTACTAATGATTGTGGATTAAGCAATTGCTAAACGCTTCTCTTTTCTAATCTAGTGTGTAAATTATTTCAATTAACACACTAGATTGGGCCTCCACACGCCTACGGCCTCATCGTCTACAGAGGCCTCAAAAATTACATAGCAAAAAAATAATATATCTCTAAAAATTTAGTAAACTTTTAAAAACTGTATGTTGTAAAGAAAAAACCTTAAGGATTTTGTTGTATTTTTTATATAAAAAATGATTTTACATAAAGAGCTTTGTAACAAAATTAGGCCTAGGTCTCAAAGAAACATAATACGCTACTAGATAGGGCCCTTAAGTTTATTCTGGGCCAAGGAAAAATTCCCTGGGCCCAGAATAAACTTAAAGCTTCCCCCTAAAAGGCCCTGATAATATATTACTAAATTTAAAGAAATGTATCCAAGATATTAAATTGATTATAAGCATTTACGTAAAAATTTAAATTTTATAATAAAAAATATTTTAAAAATCTAACATTGTAATTATCTGAATTGCTCTTTATTCAAATGTACTTCTGGTTTTCGTTAAACATATCAATTTAAGAGGTTTTTTTAGAAACGTTGCTCATTATTAATCATTAACCAAGATTTATTTCAACATAATTCTCAATTTAGCAATAGATTAAGCATTTAAAAAAAATGACTTAACACATTTATATAAGAAACGTTTTTATAATTTTTATTTTTCATATAATATATAATTGATGGCGAAATTAAAGTTTAAATATAGAAGAGTTATAAAGCAAACATACAATAATTTTTTCTTGATTAATTAAAGAAATTTGAAATTAAATAGAATAAATTTTATTTCTTTACATTAATTATTATATTAAGCATCAATATAAAATAGTATTTTTGAATTATATTAATGCTTTCTAAATATATAATCGAGCTATAAAAATTTTTAACTCATAAATTACGTCACATATTTATAAATGCTTTAATTTTTCTGTAATATAAAATTATAAACTTATGTAAACGATTAAACATAATTGTATATAATATATTTAATGCTTCAGTAATACGTTTTAAATGATCTTATATAACTTTATATATATAAAGTATTTGTAGGAGCATTAAAAACATATATATAGGCCTATATATTTTCAATATTCTTTTATTCTCTTCTCTTATATTATATTCCTACAATTCTATTATATATATATATATTACAGCAAACATAATAGTCATGAATTGAGCTATCGTTACTCGAACTTTTGAATAATACAACGTTGTATTCCTTGAAAGTTCGAATAATGATACTACAAGCTACTATCATCCTGAACGTTGAGTTATCATTATGTTTTTTTCTATATCATGATACATGTTTTATAAATTTAGCAAATATAATGATCTTTATTGCTATCAGTATAAAAGATAAAGAGCAATAGAGTTATAAATATAGTACTAACAAGTAAGATAAAAATCAGCATGAGTTAGGTCATGAAAATTTCCTTAATTTGATCCTGCTTATAAGAAAAATATTATATAAATTATAACGTAAAGTTTCCTTTAATAAAGCCTTAATTATAATAATTAATAAATGAACTTAATATATATATATATTTGAATTAATGGCTGTAAGGAAAAGATTTTGATATAAAAATAGTTTGACTTTCCTTTTCTTCCAGACAATATAAAGAAAGATAGCTTAAGAAATTGCAGAGATGTAAGCTTTCTTTTATATTAAAAAGTAGTTTAATAATTTCTTTTCTACTAATAAAAAACACTTTCATAAAGATAATTTAATTTTCTATGATTTTAAAATCAATAAAGAACAATTGGATTGAATCATAAGTAATAAATATAAACATTTCTTAAAATAATTTATTAAACTGTAAATATAATTCGAATATTATATACGATGAACTAAATATAATTATTAATAATATCTCTTATTATAGTTATNCACGTATAATAATATATGCACAAGCTAGAAAATAAAATAATATTTAAAAAGTGTCTGAAGAAATAGAAGCTGCATGCAGTATGAATCAAAAATACTAGTGTTAGAACAGTTTTACAACACTTTATATTTTACTATCAACTGTCAACAAATGATACGATCTTTACTGCTTTTGTATTCACATAAAATCCAAATAATGCTGCATCTAGTCTAAACTATTTCCTAGAAAATACAGGATTTATTCTAGATTTTTGTCGAAGAATAAATATACATTAAATTCAGTCGAAACATTTGTTATTTTGATCCTACGACGAACATTTCGGTTGAAAAGTCAATAGTCAATAGGCAAATTCAATACTGAGGATTTGAAAATACCCTTCAAAATATTATTGATTCTAAATTTATAAAATTTCACAGCAATATTATTCTTTTTCGTTCAAGAATTTCGAATAAAATCAAAGAAAATTAATATTTTATCCTAATTAGATATAATTATGTCCTCAAATTAAGGATTTACTGATTCAAATTTATTAATTTTTGGCTCTCTCTTTCTGTCTCATGTTACATTAATTGAATGGAATAGAGTTTGTAATATATTTAGTCGATAATCATGGCTACAAATTGATTTAAAGATATAAATGAAATAATTATAAGCTTTTAAACAATAAAAACAAGTTTAATAATCAAACAGATTTAAACTTATATTATTATTCATGCACAAACTCATGCTGATTTTCATTAAATATGCAATACGAAAATATGATTTTACAGCAAATTAAATATGCAATATTACAGTAAAGTCTAAATCATCAAACAGGCTTTTAGTGTGGCTTCAAAGTAACCTCAAAATGTACTATATCATGCATAATGCATCGTTAAGTAATGATCTGTTAGCATCCATTGATGATAATAATAATAATAATAATAAATAAATAAATAAAATTCAAAAATTAGATCACAGCAAGTTTCAAGTATAAAATTTGAGTAAAAGATAAGAATTTTCTCGAATGAAAACTTTAATTTTGTACCTTATGTATTAAGAAATACACAATTTTGATATCCTTAAAAGCCCTTGCCAATGCTGAATAACATGGATAAACATTAAAAAGATATATACCCAAAAATAGATGCGGATGGAAGGTAAATTTTGTAGCTCTGATAACGACTTCTTTGCTTATATACTGGTGTTTAAGTTGACCTTATTTTTGGATTCTTTTCAAAGAAAAAATCTCCAACTATATACTGAAAAATAAAATATAGTAAATTGAATAAATGAAAGTGCTCATGGTTTACTGGCACAATTCAGTTTGTTGCTTTTAGAAATCAATTCAATCCAATCTTATAAGGGGGAAAAAATTGGAAAATAATAAGTATAAAAATCAAAATAAGTTGTTATTCATCTTAAAAATTGAATATACGTGTGTATATATAATGTTATTACATTAAAAAATATAATATAAGAATAGTTACTTCTATAAATCTTTCTGCTGATAATTTTAGAAAATTTCTTATATTTATAAACAAATAACAAAAACAACTTTAAAATTTAATCATTTTTTTTAAATTTTAATTAATTATTTAATAATAATTTAACGAAAACATTTATTTTTCTATAAATAACTAAATCAATACATTAAAACGTATTCATTTTAATTATTAATTTATGATTTTAAATAAGAGAAAACAATTTATGATATTTAAACAATTTATTAACTTTTGTCGAATAAATATTCTTCAAAAAGAAATACAAATTAAACATATTTTATCATATTAATAGGAAGAATAGAAGAAAAATGCTCTTATCAATAATTATCACCGATAAGAGTTTTGTTGTAAATTAAGCAATAAAAGTTAAAAATTGTAATTAAAAATTAATTAAAATATCATAAATATAATTTATACAATTTATTAAAAATTTATTTACATAAATTTTTAGTGAAATAATTTATACATTTAAGAATTTATCAAATTAATAATTGACGTGTTGATTGTTCTTAGAATAAATAAGCGAAATTGTACTGTACTTTGTATAAAGGGTGGATGGATGTTCTATAAATAAACGACATACATCGAATTACAGAAAAGTACCTTACAAATGTTTCTTGCGAAAAAAAATAAACAAAAATAAAAGAAGAAGAAGGAAAGGAAAAAAAAAATAAGTTATCTTTTCTCATACGTTTAACATGTAAAATTTTAAAATAGTAACCATAAAATCAAAGTAAATCAAGAAAAATGATCAAATTTAATATATTGTTTACCATTTAAGTTTATTTTCATTCATTTTAATTATCGAATAAAAGATTTATTATATACTAATTAAATTAATAATTTGGGATAAGCCAAATGCATTTAGAGAAAACAGAGAAGTTAATGCAATTTTTATAACAGAAAACAAGTTATTAATTACGTGAATTTTTTAAATTAAAATATCCAAAATAATAGAAATTCTATTTTTATTATTAGAGGTAGAGACTATACAAAGGTCTAGGCTGAAGATAAGAAGTATATATGTAAGTAACATTATATAAAAAAAAACAATTAAAAATATCAATAGAAAAAAAAACTCTACTATCTTGCTTCTTCAGAAAATTCTATACGGCGCTCTTTAAATAACGCCACCCTCTTAAAGCGACTTATGAACCGATCTTCTCCATACATAGTCAATAAAGAATCCTTCAACATCTATAAATTACTATTTTGCATTATAAACATTATCATTAAATCATATAGTTTTCAAACACTCAAACTTGTGTATAGATCTCGTTACTACACATAATTTTCATTGTTTGAAATTCTTTAGTTTAGCATCGCACTCGATTTAGTGCCAGTTTCAGAAGAGAACAAATGGTGTTGCACTAAATCGAATGTGGCGCTAAACTGAAGTTTGATTATGTATTTCACATTATAAGTAGCTCATATATATATATATATTATATATGAGCTACTTATAAGTGAAGAAAGAAAAGAAAATATTTTAAAAAGAAAATTATTTTTTTAATTATTGTTAAAGTTAGAACGTTGGTACGTAATTAAAAATCAATTTATCTATTGATCTTAATAATTTGATGAAGAAATTAGAAGCTATTATTGCAGGTCAGTAATCTGTTTTCTTTCTTTCTCTTCAGTTATATTTCTTTCTCGTCTGAGTACATTTATTGTAGATATTTGCTCCAAGGAGTTTACAATCAAGAATATGTTGCTGAGTTAACGGTTTGCCTGAGACTCGAGAACCCTTCTGAAACATGTTATCTTCGATTTTTCAAATCATTATTTATTTATTATAAATAAATATTATATTTTATAATTTTATTTAACGAAAGATATTTTTATTTATTTATGTTTTCTTTTAGTAAAGTAAAGGTAATTAGGAAACTTATTTAAAAATAATGAACGGGGTTTAATCTGTTTCTATATTTACTCAACAGTATATTACTGTAATTAGTGTATTTTTTTAAGTTATAACATTGTTATACCCTAAATTATAATAGGAAATAATTTATTATTATTTTTTTTTTTTAAATCCAAAAAAATTTAGGTTTTATTCTCTAAAAAAATAAAACGTTTGAGTAAGTAATGATTAAGTATTGTATATGTTAGGCAGGATTAAGCTAAACAAGCTAGGGCCTCACGTTATGAATATGTGTCTTAGGGCCTCACATTTTATACGTGTAATTATTTAATTCAGGGGTAGGGTCTGTTATATGTTTAGGACGAGTCTAAGTCCAGATCTGACTAATTCAAACTGAAATTGTATGACAGAAACATACAAACACATCTCCCAGATAATTGTTTGTATATCAAAACAGCTACACAAATTTCGAATTAGAGAAAAATTCGATATGCACGTTAGGCTACTTAACTCACTAGCACGTAAAGAAATTTAAAAAAAAATTTCCTGTTTCGACATACAAATCGTTCTATAACCATTTTAAAATGATGTTTTAAAAACATTAATTTAAAATTTAAAGTCTAAATTATCGAAAACTTTCGAGATTCCTGAAATATATTAAACCGTTTAAGTATTCAGCAACATGCTTATTTATTATTTTTAGATTACCGTTACAGGAATTAATAGTAAATTAACATTAAAGAATCAATCTATATGATTCTAGATTTTATAGATAGGCCTTCGAAAGCTTGGTATAGGGCCCGGGTAGAGCATATCCCTTATATCTTTTTCTGAACAGATGAAAATACATAGAATGTTACAGATCATGGAGAGAGAAATTAGAAAATTTCCCCAACCAAACGAATAATCTCCAATTCCCCACATTTAGAGCCTCAAATTTTTATACGCGATGCAGGGGTAGGCCCTGTTGTATGTTTAGAGTATGTTTAGCCATGTTTATAGGGTGAATTGGGGATTTTTACCTAACCAGAAGAGAAATATTCCCAATTTCTCTTCTACATGACCCTGTCTATAAATAAAGATAAATATAAGCTAGAGTACATATATACGAGTCTATATATACGTATAGGTTTGTATATGTATATATAGGCCTATATTTTTAAATTATAAAGTTATATCTAATATATTAAAAAATTTAATAGGCATTTTAAATGTTGCAGTACATCTGTTACAGACTAAATTCCTTAAATGAATTCTAAATTTATTATTCCAAATATATCTTAAATCATTATATATAATGAAAAGGTTATTACAAATCGATATCAGTTGGGATGTACTATATTGGTCGAACATTCCAAACACTCATTTGAAGTAGGATAACATGAAAAGAAAATACCTGAGGGTACATCCCGGATGTCGTGAAGAGGGTGTGACAGTGACTGATTAAACAAGCGACAGATCGTGGAGTGACCCGTTCTTTTGCACTTATCCTTTATTCACTAAGAAAGATATGATTATAAGATAAAATGTGTTGAATTTTTATTTAAAAAAAAAAACATCTTAATTTTACTTGTCAACATGTTTACTCGGGCCTCTTGATCTTTAATTAGATGCATGCACTATTTAACGTTTTATATCGAAAATTTTAATAATTAAATAAATGAGTTTTAAAACGCGAATGTCAATTGGTTTGACGTACATTAGTCAAATTGAGTCATTTGTCAATGGGAAAATGATCGTTTTTGGTAATATCGACACTTAATTCATTCCAATAATAGAATTCAAATGCTTTATTTTTATGCAAAATCAAAATTTCTATTCACTAAATGAGAGAAAGTGAGAGGAATGGAAGGAAGGAAGAGAGAGAGAGAAAAAAAAGGGTCGATCAAATCGATTTTTTTTTGCACTAATAATTATTATTTTTATGAAAAATGCCCTTAGGGTTGATTCAATTATTTCTACATTTTCTATAGAAGTGGTAGCTTTGAATTTTATTTCATTACATTTCTAATTTCAACAAGAATTTCCTTGGGGAGATTCTAATAGAAAACTAACGAGGATGTTCTAAATGAGAATAAAATTTTTTAACTCGAAAAAAATTAAAGTAATTATAATTAAAATACATTTAAAAAAAATAAATGATTAAAAAATATATAGGATATAAACATAATTTTCTTTAATTATTATTATTTTTACTTTTATTTATTTATTTTTTATGTCGTCAAATTTAATTCCAAACCGTTCTCTATTATTATGTAGTTAAAGGTAGACTTAACTTTCGTAATAATTACGTGTAAATAATTATTTAAAATATGTCTCGAGAAAACAATTCTGATGGATTGCATTCGAGAGTAAGTTAAATCCATTCAGAATTACATTTATGCAATTATGGCTGCAGGCTATAGTATGTTATGAATCTAGGTCAGACATACTAGTGTAGGATGTGATGGATTATAGACATTAATCGCCTGGAGATAGAGTGAAAACAACTTTTTAAATAAATTTTTATTATTTTAACATAGAAAAATTTATTTTCATTCCTAAAATTTTTAATATTTCCGCGTTATNTTAAAAATCATGCATATAACTGAATTATTATTATTATATAGGCCTATATATATTTTTTTTTTCTTGTACTTAGAAGGAAATTTAGTGTATTAATTTAACATTATATATGTAATTGAAAGTGCGGTATCGGATACCAGCTTCTAGATTACATATCTGAACGACTCTGGCTACCGTTACATTCACAGCCATGTATCAATCAGCAAACCCCGGGGCAAAGTGCGCAAAAAAAACCTGTAAGGGGTGTGGTTGAACAAGGTTTAACTGCGTGGGTGTTGACTCTAGGTACTTAGACCAATACAGGTCATTGTTTCATATTGCCCACAATTCTATATAAGATGAAACTATCAACAATAAACGTTCGAAATGCACAAAATTGATACAAATACTCCGTGTGATTGCCATTATCTTGTTGTTTAGAAACGTGCCAGACACATCTGGTCTTTTACACTACGTTAACATAATGGAATGTTATCGGAGTATTCTCGAAGGATAGATTTAGGATCTTCAAGTAGGTGATTATTATTTGACTTGTAGGAAGGAAAGAATCTTGTAATCTACTATTTCTTTGCTCTTCGATTTATTATTATTGTCAATGTATCAGAAAAATCTTAAAATTTATTCTTAAACAAGAAATACATTCGATTGATTCGCGTGATTTGTAACATTCAATAATGGAGATAGAATACCGCATACGTTACGTCGACAGTTAACATGTTATGAATGAGTAATTTAATTTAAAACTAATTATGATTTCAGGATTTTATCTGCATCTCTGGAAGGAAAAAAAATACACACTTATCCATTTCATTTGTAATCAGCGATATTATCAAATTAATTAATTCAACAGACTATTCAGTAATGGAGTTTATAATTAAAGAATAATAGATTTTGTAACATAATGAATGTTTTATATTTTAAAAAATAATTTAAAAAAAACAACTTAATTAATAATTATTGGTGTAGCCAGGAATTAATTGTGTACAGTAGTTAAATACAGTGTTTATACTTAAAAAAATACTCTAAAAACAACAAAAAAATTGTAATATATTTAAATTGAAATTAATAAAAACAGTTTAAAGTTTATTTTATTTTTTTTAAATTAGAGATGTAAATGAAGGAATAACTACATTTTGTAAATTTTACTTTGTTTTTATTAGCAATTTTTAAAGTTTAATACGTAAGTAATTTTTTTTCTCTCATTTATTTGCTTTTAAAAATTTATTTTCTACTTTTCTATTTGTTACATTTGTTTGCTTTGATGTTATATCTTATTTAGTTAGACCTATTTACTTCTCGCTTCATAACTCAGAATACCTTCTTAGGAAGAAAAAAAAAATACACACACAGACACACATACACACACACACATATATATATAAAATATATACGATTTTATTTCTTTGAAAAGAATTCGAATAAATTTACATAACAAGAAACTACTAAAAGATTTTCTTAAAAAAATAATAATAAAAAAATACTTTTAAAAGTTTTCCTTCTTTTTACAAGAGTATAAAAAATAATTTTAAAAACTTTACTGGTTGAATAGAACGAATTGAATGCTTAAAAATAAAATTTTTACGTTATTTATTTTACTATTAGACACATGAAAAATTAATTAGGCTCATTGTGTAATTTATTATCAAGCAAAACTTTCGATCGACGTGTATTTCGATAATGAATGAGATGAAACAACTACTTCAACTTTGGATTCTTCAACATTGTGGATCCGTGTAATCAGAGCAAATAATGTATAATTAATATCATTGACTCTACTCAATTATTCGATTAGTTCCATAAAGAATTAATGAAGCTTAGGATTTTGTTTTTTACGGAAAATTACTTTCTTCGGTTATCTTCACTTCCTATTTACAGAACCATATAATTTGAGCATCGTTTATTTAACTGTCTTACAGAGCATCCGGTAATACTTTACGTAAATTATCTCTACACGAAACTTCACATAATTAAATAAAATTAAGCATTAAGTAGAACGAATCAAAGCCTTTTCCTCCCCTCTTCCTTAATTTTAAAACAAACGAAAAAAAATTAACATTAAGTTTATCAATTTACAAATAGAAAAAATAAAAATGTCGTCGTTTTTAAAACGTAATTTTTAAAATTAAAAATTTTTTTTCATTTTATTTAAATTATTATAAAGAGGAACGTATTGAGTACACAACGCAGATGAGTGTTGACGTCAGAGAGACGTCATTAACGGTCAACATACTTTCGATGCCACTCCTGAGAAAGAAACTGTCAAACGGCCACGCAGCCTCCGCCTCAAAAGCTACGCATTTCTACTTCCGGTCATGCGTACTTCATTCCGGTTGCCGGTAGGGTAGCGTGCGCTTCTTAGTAAGAAAGCAGACCAATGTTTGTTAGCGGCGGTATGAACGTGCTTTCGTGTTGTACCTTAGAAAAAGGCGCATAAACAACCCCCCGAATCGAATCCATGTGGATTTTTAAAGTTGGATTATCGACTTTCGTACTTTTACATATTTTTCGGTAAGTTAAAAAAAATTTTTTTTTTTAAATTATATAACGAGCCTCCTAGTTGATAACTAGTGTTTATATAGAGGTCAATAGTTCTAACTCGTCTTAACAGGTGTTAGTAGGGTTGTCTGATCGTAAATTACGTTTCGGTTTCTAACTATCGGAACGGTTTTTCTCGCGGATATACTAAAAATACGTGGGTAGGAACCCACGCTCCTATACAAAACAAGTCTTTTTCTTAACTTTAAGAACAGTTAGTGAATAAATTATATTCTCGAACAAAGAAGTAATTTGTTCGTCTTAACTTTATCAAACTCTACGTATAATAAACTCATTTATATTGATTGATTTTTGTAGCGAGGAAACATTAATTTATAGGCATTTTCTTTCTTTTCTTGGGTTCGATTTGGGACGTTTAAATGAGTGAGGTCAGCCCTCGGGGGTACTTGAAAATATTTTGTTAGGACTAATTTTGAAACCAGTTTACTTAGATTGTAACTTGTCACATACAAATTTGTCAAGAGTAATAATTTAATAATTGTATTTTTTAAAAGAGCATCTTGGTCATGGGTTATTAAGCTCCATTCTATGCCCCATTGCCTACTTTAAAAAAAAATAAAAAAATATATAAATAAATTATTAAATATTTTAAAGGGTTATACCAAAAATTTAAAGGAAAATAATAATAATATATTTTTATAATTTAAACTTTTATCAGAAGACCAAGGGACGTTCCATTTCAATGGTGACATCAACTACAAGATATTCTGTAAAACTAGTCATATTTCAAGTTTTGGGAGCGTCCATTATTTCCTTAATTCACTCAAGCAAAGAAGAGAATTTTTAAGATAAAATAAGGAATATAAATTATTAGTTTTATTATGATGTAAAGTAGCGTAATAAAATAATAATAATAAAAAAAGTATATACGGTATATATATAATATTAGTTTGAAATATGGAATTATGAATGTCTACTTGAAATTTAGTACAGGAAAAAAATCTTTTTGTACTGCTTCCCTTAATAGCCTTGATTATATATTACTACATAATACATCTTTCTTTAAAACCTCTTCTGCATCGTTTGGCCTCAAGAGAGGCGTACCCTATTGGATGGGAAAATCTGGCCTACGTGAAAAGTATAAATACAAACAAGTTTCCGTTCCCTTTTACTCTCGACCTCGAAAAGAAAATGTGGGGAACATTGAAATAAGAAATTAGCTTTTTTTTAAATATGGTTGTCGACTCGAGGACTTAAGAAATTACAAAGCCTCAAGTGTGCATCGAGCGCTTTACATGTATATAATAAATTGTACTGAGCTTAAATATATTTTAAAAAATACACCAAAGTTATATTTAATGCGATTTAAAATTATCTTTCGCATCACAAGCGCTTGTAAAAGGATGTATTATAGATTATTTTTTATTTATTAATAATCAAAATTTAAAAAAAAATACTATAAATGTGAATAAAAACAATGTAATTTTACTTAAATATTTAACATTGTTTCTATAATTAACACTTTTTTTTAAAAAAAAAGTTAATTGCGTAAAAATTAACTTCTACTTTGATAATTAGAAAGTATATAAATAATTTAAATTTATTTATTTTTTTTATATTAGTTTTATAAATAGATTAAGTAAATAATAAAAAAAATTAAAGTGAAATTAAAATTTTAATTTACTAAAATATCTATTTTAAATATTACTTTCTTTTAATTTAGTTACTCCTAATTAGGCTGTGTTATATTCTTAGAAAGGGAATTTCTCATTATAACTGTTTTAACAATGTTATATTTAAGTTAAAATGATAAGAAATTTTTTATATAAGTATTAGATAATCATGTTTCGTAGCTAATTTACCGAATTATCCCAGAATAACAAGGAGAAAAATAAAAAAAGACATCCTAAATTCCAGCTTGACATTTGATGACTGGTGTGAGGAAGTTACTAAGCGTAACCACAAAAGCTCCATTTTATTCATTTGCTAGGCAAGTCACTGTTCGAAACTACTGATATAACCATATCACTACTATTACTAAACTATTGAAGTTACAGCTACATAGAATTCGTATAGGAAAAATTTTCATTTTGGATACTCAAACGGTTGTTGGAATGTTATTCAGTTGGGAATTGCATCCCTTTTTTCACTATTTTTTTTTTTTTGTGGAAGTGTTATGGCTGTTGGCATTGACGTATAGAAAGCTATCATTTACTCAAACTGCATGGATCGAAATTTAGGAACTGGAAAGACGTAATGTAATTTATTGGATAGTTTACTGGGTCAAGTTGCATTTATATAAAATCTAGTATAATTTTTTTCTGCTAGTTAGTTAAATCCCTTCATGGAAATTTGTTCTTGTATATACTCATTTACATGTTTTTTTTTAATAATTAGACAATACAAAAATTATCTATTTATATTAAGAGGAAGAATAGAACTTTTAGTCATAAACAAACTTTTAAGGGTTTCAAACAGATTTGAGTTTTTGGAAAATTGCATCTGCTTTATCGAAATTCAGAAAACGTATATGATACTTTGTATTGGTATAAGGATCGCTGGATTCGTTCGAATATAAATAACTTTTTGAGTATAAGAAATGCATTGATACCCACTGACCTATAAAAATAAGCTATATATAATATCAATTTTCTTGTAAGAAATCGTTATTTTCTGATTTTAGGTCCTAACTAGTTTGGAAAAATTGGCCTGATTCAAATTAAAATCAATTTTAAATTAAATTATTATTATTATTTTTTGTATATAATTTTAAAAAATTCAATTATTTGTCATCAAAAATTTCTGCAAAGAATGTTTTTAAACGTTCAGACTTTATCCCTATTGATAAGAGAAGGAAAATTTGTTTCTAGGACTGAAATCTTATCAAAAACAAGACTTGTATTTTATTTCTAGAAGAATTGTCTGTATGTTGTTGTTTTAATATTACCGTAGAAGGAAATTTTCTTCAATTAACAGACCGTTTCTTTACCGAACTACCCACGTCTAACCTTGAATCGACCCTACACAACCCCAAAGGTTACCCCAAAGTTTCGCGTGACAAGGTGGACCACGAGCCTCAGGCAAAAGACTTCAACATTACCTACCAGATGAGATGAAGTGTGAGAATGAAATAAAATTTGTATATTTTCATCTCAAGATTTATTTTTATTGAAATATAAATTATAGACTTCAAGAGAATTGAGTGCGCTGTAAAAATGATAACACGAGCACGTTACATGCATTTTGTCTACTTATAATCCAAAGATTTCTGCTTGACAACTCTTGAGTGATAGATGACAGACACGAAAATAAATTTTTTTTTTAATATTTCAGACACAATTCTATTGATTAAACGAGTTATAAATAAAAATATACAAGCGTAAATTGTACCATTACTTAATTAAATTCATCATTCAACTCAGGTTAATTATTTAAAAAAATGTATATACAAGAATTAATGATTTATGAATGCGAATAAAATTTAATTTTGTTTAGTTTAAATATTTTTATTATTTTTTTGTTTTTTAAAGAATTTTTTTTCGTAAATTTAAACTGCTTTAATTAAAAATTTAATGATACATTAGTAAGTTAATTAGGAATTGTATTCAATACGAAATTTTGATAATTGCACTTTTAAGTTTGTTTTTCTTGTTGAAAGCACATTTTTTTTTTCGAATTTATTTATCGTAAAGTAAATTTTACAGATGGAAATTATTGATAAAAATGTAGATTTATTTGTCGAGGAAAAGAAGTAATTAAGTTCATAGTAAAAAAAAAATAATAATAATTAAATAAATGAGTTTTAAAACGCGAATGTCAATTGGTTTGACGTACATTAGTCAAATTGAGTCATTTGTCAATGGGAAAATGATCGTTTTTGGTAATATCGACACTTAATTCATTCCAATAATAGAATTCAAATGCTTTATTTTTATGCAAAATCAAAATTTCTTTTCACTAAATGAGAGAAAGTGAGAGGAATGGAAGGAAGGAAGAGAGAGAGAGAAAAAAAAGGGTCGATCAAATCGATTTTTTTTTGCACTAATAATTATTATTTTTATGAAAAATGCCCTTAGGGTTGATTCAATTATTTCTACATTTTCTATAGAAGTGGTAGCTTTGAATTTTATTTCATTACATTTCTAATTTCAACAAGAATTTCCTTGGGGAGATTCTAATAGAAAACTAACGAGGATGTTCTAAATGAGAATAAAATTTTTTAACTCGAAAAAAATTAAAGTAATTATAATTAAAATACATTTAAAAAAAATAAATGATTAAAAAATATATAGGATATAAACATAATTTTCTTTAATTATTATTATTTTTACTTTTATTTATTTATTTTTTATGTCGTCAAATTTAATTCCAAACCGTTCTCTATTATTATGTAGTTAAAGGTAGACTTAACTTTCGTAATAATTACGTGTAAATAATTATTTAAAATATGTCTCGAGAAAACAATTCTGATGGATTGCATTCGAGAGTAAGTTAAATCCATTCAGAATTACATTTATGCAATTATGGCTGCAGGCTATAGTATGTTATGAATCTAGGTCAGACATACTAGTGTAGGATGTGATGGATTATAGACATTAATCGCCTGGAGATAGAGTGAAAACAACTTTTTAAATAAATTTTTATTATTTTAACATAGAAAAATTTATTTTCATTCCTAAAATTTTTAATATTTCCGCGTTATGATAAATTGATAAGATCATTTCAAAAGGATAGTTCCTATCGATTTATTCAAAATTTAGCCTTAAAATTGACTTTATAAATCTATAAATTTATTAAATTATTACATTATTAAAACAAAATTTATTAAATTAATTAATTTTATAATTTATAAGGCCTATAGTTGAAGTAAGAGCACTGATATAGGCGTCGTTACCTATAGATTTATATACGAGTAACACGCTTCTAAATAAAGTTATAGATAGATTATTATGTTATTATCGGTTTAATTCATTAAACATAAGTTCATAGTTGTTACGATATCGCTTTACTGTCTGTGTATTTTGAACTGTAATCCTGAATAATGTTAGATAAGTGTCAACAAGCGTATCAAAGTCCATCTCTGAATATAACATTCTTAGTTTATTTTATTTATTTATTTATTTTTTGTATAAAATTACCTCCTGATTATGGAGTATAAGAAATGCATTGATACCCACTGACCTANTGACTTTATAAATCTATAAATTTATTAAATTATTACATTATTAAAACAAAATTTATTAAATTAATTAATTTTATAATTTATAAGGCCTATAGTTGAAGTAAGAGCACTGATATAGGCGTCGTTACCTATAGATTTATATACGAGTAACACGCTTCTAAATAAAGTTATAGATAGATTATTATGTTATTATCGGTTTAATTCATTAAACATAAGTTCATAGTTGTTACGATATCGCTTTACTGTCTGTGTATTTTGAACTGTAATCCTGAATAATGTTAGATAAGTGTCAACAAGCGTATCAAAGTCCATCTCTGAATATAACATTCTTAGTTTATTTTATTTATTTATTTATTTTTTGTATAAAATTACCTCCTGATTAGGATCAAATCTCTCATCAGGTATGCATGAATTTACTATTGTTATTTTAAATATTAAAATAATATTTTTATTATTATAAATCTGTTATTTTATATTAAAGAAAACTGATGCTGTAGTAACTATATAGATAAGTTTAAAATAAAAAATAAAAAATTATCTTTAAAATCGATAAGAAATAAATATTAAAGAAAATTATTTACTATTTTATATATTTTTATTTTTTAAATATTAATATAATAGGGGGGAGGAAATCAGGAGAGGGGTGGAATTTTCAGGTTTATGCCTATATTTTCTCCAGTTTCAGACAGAGTATGAACAATTGAGCCAGTAGTGAAAGAGTTTAGAAGTGTATAACGGACAGACAGACAGACATTCTATCTTACATATATATATACAGTGAAATCTCCATTAAAGGACACTCCCGTATAGTACTTAATGTATATGTTTACAATCAGCAGATCATTCAAATAGAACAAATTAACTCTAATTAGCGGACAAACTTCTCTATCCCGACGTTGTCCGCTATTTAGAGGTTATACTTTATGTAGATAAATTGATCCCGATCGTTTAAATGGGTTAACACTATAAATATTTCATGACTTTTATTGCTCGATTAAATTTTAAGAGTGGTCTAGTCAAGTTAAAAACTTGCCAGTAATCGCTAATTAGAAGAGAAAACGTTCGAGATAAGTTTTGATATCTTTCTAAATATGTAAATGTAATACATACAATCTGTATCAGTTAGACAAGTAAAATCTTGATTAATGGATTTAACTCGTGGAAAAAGTTTCAACTCGTGTTTTAGAAGGAAGAAAAAAAATATATATTCAGTTTTTATCCGAAAAAATATTTCCACGTTTTGTTAAGAAATTGTCACGTTTGACGTAGGAAACATTTCAATGTTCCAGATAGCACGTGGTATTAAAATATCTCCACCCAAGTAAGGTTACATCAGGACAAGTCGCTGTCTGTCTAAACTGGTGAGTGCTATTGACGATCACGCACACTACGAAAACTGGTACGTGACTAGACTTGTACCGGTGTGCCTTATGATGCAGAAGAAAAAAAAATAAAAAAAATAAAAATAAATAAATAAAGAAAACTTGTGGGGTGTGGGATTTTAGTGCATCGTGACTTTAGTGTGGGAGTAAATACGTTGGTACCATTAAGAGCTAGCTTTGTTGTTATAGAGGAATCAAAGAAGTAATTAAGAACAAACAAAGTTTTACGTTTAGTTTTTTTATTTATTTGTTTTTTTTCTTTGCAATTCCAAAGGAAATTAACCGAAAAAAATAAAAAATTACGCCGCTTTTTGCTAGTTTTTTAAGCGTAGTTTTTAGAGATTTTTTTTTCTTCTTCTTCTTCTTTCATTTATAAAATGAAATCGATTATACTAAAAGTAATTAGAGAATAGACCTATTGGTAGTTTCAACGTGCATTTAATATAGATCTATTAATTACTGAGACTAATTTATAATGTGAAAGTTACTGTATCTTTATCCTTGTAAATTAAGCTGAAATTCTCTTAGATATTTATCTTAATTAATAATCTAATTATGTATTTAGTTGTTAAGAATTGGATTAAAATATAAATGTTGCGTGCAAAATGTATTAAATTTTAAAGTTTTTAGGTAATTTTATTGATTTATTCGAAGAAATAATTGTAATGTTTTTTTTTTAAATGTTAATTATGTATATAGTAGCTATTTAATACAATTAATCATCATTTTTAATTNAATTATTTTTCTATATCTTATATATTTTAATTTATAAATTATTTATTTATTTTAAATAAACTTAAAATAATTTTTTTCCCTATAATTCTAAATGATAGGGAGCTCGTATGTTTTATTCAAAGCTTATGCAAATTTATCATTGTAGCTAACTATGAATGTCATTTTATGAGTACTTGATATTCTCTTTTGAGCTATTTTCCTTTCAGATCCATTATAAAATAAATATATATATATATATATAATTTAAGAATTATTGGATTAAGAAGAAAGCTTGAAACAATGCACTTAACTTTATACATAAATCTTTAATTGCATTTTAAAATTATACTCTACAGATTTAAAGAATTTCTTTTATTATATGTATGTATATATTCTATTCGCAATTTATTTATTTATAGTTTAATTTAACGATAATATTATTGCCATTTTTATGCATTTTGATTGGATTTTATCTTTATCCCATCCGCATCCATAGATGTAAGGGTATTTTGCATGAAGAAATGTGATGTAAAAGCGAATCACATGTCTATCACATTGCTCGCTGAAGAATTTTATGATAGTTTTTTATAGCTAGAAGAATGAGAAAAAAGCGAAACTAAACTTTTTTAATATCGGTTATAAAATTTATAGAATAGTGTTATAATTTGTTCATTCTTCTCTCTACTCTTTCTTGACATCAATATAATTCTTTATAATAAAGAATTATAATAAAATAATTTCTATTTTTATATTAAAAAAATGTAATTTTGAAAAAAGTAAATTTGTATTTCGGTACGTTTTTCTTTGATATTTAATGGTGAATAATATAGGAAATAATAATTTTTTTTCCCACCGTTTCTGAATAGTAGTAGCTTTGCTTTAAGGCGTATACTGAATTAAAAATATTTCTTTTCAGAGAAACTAATATTGAATGAGAGAAACGGCGATTTTCCTTCGAGCTAATGTAAAATTTTCAAATTTCTTTACTCCAATATGTTCATCTGTATTTTATTTACGCCTATTTTGTTCTATTTAATTAAAATATTTAATTAAAATTTTATTATAATTGATTTTTTTACCGAATTATATAAATAATCATATCTATTCTATTCGTTATATTCCCCTAGAATTAACTATTAATAAGAATTTAATTGAAATTAAATAGAAATTAGCTCGAATTGACTAAGAGTTTAACTAGAATTACCTAATAAAAATTGAATAAATTAATTTATTAATTAAATCGATAAGTTGATTATTTATATACAAACATTATGTTGAAAATCTAATTAAAATTTGAGCAAAGAAATCCAACATTAAAGAACCCTTTCTATGGTATTATATTATTATTTATTGATGATGATGATGAAGTAACTTCTACAATTGGAGAATGGAAAACATTATTTTTTAAAATAATAATAAAGATAGAAAATATAGAAACTTAAAACAAGAGTTTATTAATAAAAAAGTAAAGATTTTAAGTAATAAAATTGCTTAAATATTTAGAAGAAATGATATAATGGATAAATATAAAATACAATTTTAAAAATTCGTAATACAGTGCCAGCTCAATTATTATTATTATATATTATTATTTTCATTATTAATTGATAGTTATTTTAAATATTTAGATTTAAAAATACCTAAATATTGAAAGGTTAGAGGTGCGAAGAACTATAACTTTTCTGCATTTTGAATAACCTGTTTTATATGTCTATATATTATATTCTACACATATATTGTTAAAAATTTTCTGTTAAAGTATTAAATCTTTATTGTTTTTTTGACCCTCTTACATAAAGCAAAATGTTGCTGAACATTTTTGGTAGTATATCAAAGCAAAGATGTATTGAACATGAAGTATATAGATGTATTTCAGGGACATTTAGGAGCATGCAGTTGAATTTCAGTAGCATAAAGATGTATTTCAAGTGCATGAAAGTGCATTTCAGTATAATAAAGGTGTATTCCAGGAACAAATTTTCGATTAAGGAGGAGATATGTCTCCTTTTTTTGAGGGAGTTATATTCTTCTTTCTCAATCAAAAATTTAAAAAAATACATAATGAAAATTTATGTTAAGTAATTAATTATTGTAATTTTTCAATAGTTAAATAAATATAAACCAAACATTTTTTTTAAATGTAAATAAATCTAATAGGATTTATTTATGTTTTCCCTTAAGATGACACTTGGCTAATCCATTAAATCGAAGTTTTATTAAGTAATAAATAATACAGTAAAATCTGTTCAAAACGGAACGTTAATAAAACGGAAACTTGCCAAACCGGAAAAAATATTCGGTACCACATACGTGTCCGGTTTATACAGGTTTCACTGTATTCTTTTCTTCATACGTAAAATGCATTATTATTATTATGAATAAACGCGAAGAAAATAATGTAACTGATTGCAAATGGCAAAAGTGATTTATATACAGATTATTAAATCGTAATTGAAATTGTAACTGTTCTCGAACCCAATTTAAGAGTAACTTGGATTAGAATTCTTTGTTTTGCTACATCAAGGACAATTCAGTTGAATGATTTCAACCAACCATTCCAATTTGTATTTTAATAGTAAAAGTTTCAATACAGTTCATTTATAATAAATTTTGATAGAATTTCAGAAAATGTTTAAAAAATTTTAATCAGAATAAAGATTGGAAAACATTTAAAGATATTACAAGATATAATTTTCATTAAACTATCAAATTCTTGATCGATAGTTGAAAGCTTGAGAAAAATTTTACATGTAAAATTAAGAATTATTATTTTCTGGCAGATATAATTTGTAAAAAATAGGGCCTTTCAATGTAATTTGGAATTGAGATAATTGAGACCCGAACTTTACACATGTTTTACTGTGTCTGATTTCGCTTTGAAAACGACATTGTTATCATCAAAATCAAGAGAATTTAACACTTTAAACCTCAAACTAATATTAATAAATAAATAAATTGTAAAATGCTTTATAATTTATGAAACTTTGAAATTAAAATTTCATTTATCGTTTATTTTAAGCATTATAACTTTTCATGAATTTGATCGTTATATTTATTAAAAATTCTTTAGCATTTATGCCGAAAAAATTTATAATTTCATAAACTTTTACTGAAGCTAATAAACAATTTGGAAGCTGTTATAAGCATAAAATGACTGGTGAAGCTCGTACAGAGAAGAGAAAAGGAATCAATCATATGTGAAACTGTCCAGAGTATTAGAAAGATCATTGACGTGAAACAAAAATAATAGCGGGTGCAGCGGATCATCTTGAGAAATATCAAGAGTAAGAAGGACTATGCTGAACGACGTGCCAAGAACAATGTATACAAAGAGCTAACAGTAAAAATTGTTTATTGATATAAAGTCAGAAATACTTTTATGAAAGCAAACAGCGATTTGATTTCCTTTTCTACTTTGTATACAGTTATACAAGTTAATTAAATAAATATATTATTGATAATGTTCTGTAATACATGTCTGAAGGTATCTACAAGAAAGTTAAATATTGTTATATACCAAAGAATATGAAACAATCTTGCATCTGTTTATACTAACAAAGATTTTCCTAATAACAATTTATATCTAAGTTATAATTATTTATATTAATTGAGGGACTAAAAATACAGTTTATGTATCAAATTAAAGTTCTTATCCTGTAGTTGATGGCTGAAGAGAGATTTAAGAAAGATGCAATAGTTCAGAAGTGACAAAGCTACAATGTTAAGTCTATGGGACAAACAAGACAGAAATTTCTGTTTTGGAGTTTCATTATTGTAAATACTGAGGTCAATAAATGTACTGTACACTTTAATTACCAAGACCATTGTTTTTATCATCCTCTCTCAAGACAATCTCACTAATCCCCCCCACCTCAAAAGTGCGAGCAACATTGGTATACGCAGTTAGTATGACTATAAGAACCACTATTTATTTAAAAGTATTTAAAAATATAACTTTTCTTCGAATGAAAAGATAGAAAATAATAATAAAACATAAAATATACATAACTTTTCAATTGATGTAACGCACATATAAATATCAATATATGCAAAAGTTTTAACATATCCTGAGGAATTTAGAATATTTACGAGTTTTGAGAGCGTTTTATAGTCTCCTAAGAAAGTAAAATTTCACGAAGAAAAATTCCTTCTATAAAAATAGTTTCTTATCATGATTTTTCAAAATGTATTTACAAATTTTTCAAGAATTTATGATGATCCAAATATTAGTAGACTAAAACGCACATTAAATTCATTCTATATAGAATGACAATTCTGATCAAGTGAATTACTGGATAATTCCAAAAAGTGAGAGTTGGGAATTTTCCCTGTGCCAAAGAAAACTTAAGGGCCTTTAATGGTCCCTAGGGATATCCAGAGGAAGGAGGAAAAAGAGTAATTTGACCATTTGTATTTGTATAAATTCTATACAAAATTCCAATTGTAATTTCTAAAATCCTCATATCTAATAATTAAGATAATGAAGATGAATTTATACATTAATTTAATACGTCATATAGTTTTTTTTAATATAAAGATACGTTCGTTTTGCAGATAGATTAAAAAAAAATGTGATTCTCTGAATCTCCCTCTATTTATTGTGGACAAAGTTTCCACAAAACCAATAACCATTAAAGAATAATAGAATAACAACAAAAAATTTAGCAACAAACTGGCTTAGTGCCGACTACTTGTAAGGAATTAGGAAAATAGTCATTTATTAAAGGATTCATAAATAATTTTGTTCAATTCGCTTAAATTAACAAAATATCAGATTTTTTGTTTATTAATCTAAGTTAAAAACAATGTTTGTACTTAGATTTTTTTTTGCTCTCGTTTTGTATTTTTGATCGAAATAAATCACACAGAATTACTTCTTCCTGAGTTTTTATTCTGGTGAATTTTACAAATTGTATTTTCCTTGAAAGAGAAAAGTTTTGTTTATCAAAATTACAAGTCCTTTGCTCTTGAAAGACAATTTCTTGCACAGAAAACTGGCAAAACACTTTCAACTTGCCATAGTGTAAAAGGTAATCGCAACAATTCTAGTTATTTTTAACAAAATTGTCGTTGTTTATCTTTAACATTTAAAACTTCCTGAAAAATATTCCAACTTCGTTTTATAATTTCACTAATTTCAACATGATCATCTAAATTGTAAGCAGTAATATTTTCTTTTTGTAAATTTAGTTCTTTTTGTTAGAATGAAATTCCAAACATTATTGAACAATTTAAGGATCCACGACAGACAGTTGAATTGATTGTCTACGTGGATAATTTTCGGTTATCTTGTTTAAGTTGGTTTTAAATCTTGTTTCGGGGCGTCAGATTGATTTCTAACATCCTAAAAAGCTTAAAATTACCTTTCTAAGATCGGTTAGAGAGGTAAAGTTCAATGAATCTTCTTGAAAGTTGGTTAACTGCTTCAGCAAATCACTAAAACTTCAATGTTTTCTTGTACAAATTTTCACGTTTCATTAATGGCGTATAAGTTGAGAAAAAGAAATTTGATTTAAATGTATTTTAAGATTTAAATTTTATATTAAAATCGGATAAAACATAGCTAAAATTTTCATTTAGGAAGAGTGAATATGCTTAAAAATAATTTTAAAAGATGAGAAAATGAAAAAAAATAAAAATAAATCTGATACTAAAGAAGCTTGAATTGATTCCCTCATCTAAAAATTCAAAATCTAATTAATTCTTATAAAGTTTAAAATAATTTAAATAATGTTAACACTCCAAAAATATTAAAAAATATAATAAAAAAAAGATGCTTTAATGGATTAGAAAAGTATAAGAAAAAAGGTTCGAACACTTTAGAATACTTTATACTCATCATCAAGAATAGTTATTAGGAATCTTCAGCAGGAACTCATCATCAGGAGCAGTTATCATGAACCTTCACCGGAACTCATCATCAGGAACTATTAAGAATTTTCGGCATAAACTAATTAGAAAACGAAAAAATCTAAATTTAAATTTTCCATTTAGAAATCTGTTTCCTAATGATGATTTTATAATACACGAAGAACACTCGAATCTTTCTTTTTATATATGTCTGTTCCATTAAAACTTGGTTATTATAGACTAACTTTAATGTAAACAGATACCAGTTAACAAAACCGAATTAAATTATAAAAGTAAAAATATAGTAGCCTTTAAATAAATAAAAATAATAATAATAATCTCTGAATTATTTTATATACTGTTGTTTCAGTAATATTTCATATTACTGAATCATGTTATTGTTGTTGATAATGTATAAGTGTATGGCAGCATGTACACATATTTCATCATCATTTATAAAGATATTAATATTAAATATTTGTTTATCTGAGGTCTGGTTTAATGTAACTTATAAGTATCATTACGTTTTCTTTTTTGTATATCCTTAACGTTTACAGACGAAGAATTCTGTATATGCTATCGATTTTTCTCTAAGTTCTTGTATTTGTATCGTAAGTTCAGATCGATTATTAAAGAAATTTCTTTATAAATGTGAAGATCTACAACTATAAAATCAAGATATTATATTACAGAAAATACTGTAAAGTCTCAATAATTTTATATTTAAATTAATAAATAGATAATTTAATAAAACTATAAAATTTTGACAGAGGAAACGTTAATATACAGCAAGTTTAATCAATAAAAATCATGCCATTTACTGTAGGTCCTAATTAATGTGGACAAGTAAAAGGAAGTAATGTACTCAAAATTTTGTTTTAAATACATAATAAAAAAAGGAACAATATTTTAATTAATTAAAGAATAGCATTTCAGTTAACAGTATAGATTTTACACGCAAAACATCAATATAAATGTTATTTATCTCATTGTTTAATTAATAAAAATGAAGCCATTTACTATAGGCGTTACTTAATTTGTTTACACGATAAGGAATATTGTCATCGCATAAAATATTGTTTAAAACTATTTAATTTAAAAAAAAATTGTTTAAAATACTTAAAATCTAACATTTAAGTTAATTAATAAATAATAATTCACTCGAAAATAAAATGAAAAATATGAATTTTAGCAAGTGAAACATCGATACAAATGTTATCTATCTTATTTTTTTTTTCTTAATTAAATTTTTCAGATTTATAGCAATGAAGTCATTTACCGTAGGTCCTACTTAATTTGGTCACGCGAAAAGGGATTTAAATCATTCGAAAACTGTTAGCAATCTACCAACCGGTAGCTACTCATTAAAAATAGAATTACGAATTAAAAGTAAAGTTCGGAAAAAAAATAAAATAAATAAATAAATTATTTATACCCGTTTATGATAGCAGTTTGTCAGATTTTAATTTACCTCGTGATATATATCAATTTATCAAAAGGTGGCGAGATTTCTAATGAATTTAAACGTGAAAACTTAAAAGAAAATATCTTTATTTATCTGTAAAATTAATTTTATTTCAGTTTAAAACAATTTAATCAAAGTTTAGAACAATTTTAAAAAATAGATTAACATAATTTATAAGAGATTTTAATGTCTAGATTAATTTACAATATATTAATCTAAAAAAATAATTGTAAATTAAAACATAAGAAACTGTATTTTAAGAGGTAAAACTTCTCCTAATTCATTAAGAATTTTTGTTAATATGAGATGATTCAAAAGTCAGTTAACCGGTGTGAAGGGTGAATTTTATTTTTTTTTTTAATTTTCAAAATATTGTTTAAAAAAAAAAAAACTTATAATTGAGAGAATCGCATGGTTAACCAACTTTTCGGCCACCCTAGATTTAATTTATATTGATACAAATAAAAAATTTCTGAATAAATTCCATACTTGACAATGGAGATAACGTTTTACTTAAAAAAAATTATAGTTTTTCAAACTGTCAATTAAACAACACGGAAAAAATCTACAGAAAAACTAAAATTATTTAAATTTTTTATTAAGGTGATTAAGATTTAAGAAAAAAAGTAACAAAAAAAAAAAAACTGAACCAAGTAACAATTTATCAGAGATGTCTTGTTTGTTTAATCCCAGTAGAAACTTAAAAAAAACTTCTAAAAAAAATATGAAATAAAGCGAGATGAGATAATTTTTCTTTGGATTAAAGTTAATTAGTTTGAATGTAAAAATGACATTGTGTTAATTGTAGATTTATACAATGATTCTCCCATAAGAAAATCATCCCTTTTCAAATTTATTACACGTAAATTTGAAATTAGTTGCACGATTTTTTTAAATTCCAGATTATATAAATATATATATATATATTTACTTAATATTAATAATAATTAAGGAGGAATTCTAATACAGGGTGGCCCAAAAGTTAGTTAAC
>NW_019384311.1:140534-158016 GCF_000671375.1 Centruroides sculpturatus | reverse complement strand
CGACTACAAAACTCTTTTAAAATTAATTAAATTATACAAGATTTAATACGATGTATTATTTCATAAATTACATTTAAAAAATATAATTTATAATATAAAAACTTCTTTAAAACTTAATTAAAATTAAAACGTGACAATACAGTATTAACATTTTTCAATTAATTAACCAATTACGCTTGAGGAAAGCATAAACAATAAACTACATCCTCACAAACCCCATTAAAAAATCTTTTAATTCCATAAAGGAATCAATACACATTATTAAAATTTTGTATAATACAATTGTTTAAACATAATTCCCTTGATTCTAACGTAAAGATGTTAATTTAAATATATGGGATGGCCCAAAAGACCCACTGAATTTAACTAAAAAATAAAGATAATTTGGTTAACTAATTGCATACAATATACAGTAAACTAATTTTTGAACCACCCTGGCGCGCTACCCGGCATACAATGTACAGTTAACTAATTTTTAGGCTACCCTATAAGTTTAAACATTCGTTTTACGATAGAGTCAGTGTAATAAATGTTTAGAAAATTAACTGTATTTCTATAATTTATTTAATAAAAAATAAAATTAAGATGCGGGTTTAAATTCACAGGGTGGTCCAAAAGTCAGTTTACCATTAATACAATTAAATTGATTGTATTTTTTTTTTGTTGGAAATTCAGTTGATAACAAAGTAAGGTTAACTGATTTTTGGGCCACCCTAAACATTCATTTCACTACAGTTAAAATAATAGTTAGAAAATTAATTATATATTTATAATTGATTAGTTAATAAGACCTTTTTAAAGTGGAAAAAGCTAATAACGCTCGAGAGATTCTTAAAATATGGACGTTTTAAATAGTTGCAAAGTTATGAAGAATTGCAGAAAAGTATGGAAATTAGTGTGTTATGATGTGAATGATTACGGTGCTCATACAGAGAATAATATGTTAGCTTGTACTGAGGTTAATTTAACTTAGATTAACTTAAGTAGCCAGTGCAGAAACATTAATTCTATTGAAATCATTAACTTTAATCACGAAGGTCGCGTAAATTTATATATTATTTTAGGGAGTTGCGGCATCGCAAAAGTTTGACAACCCTACTTTAGTTAATGAAATAATATTTAATTTATCAGTAGAGCTTAATATTTCCTCTGTGACTAGATTTCAAACAATTTATCATCATAATTTTTTGATGTCCTTTCCTTGTTTCTCTACAATCTCTTCTAGATTATTATTTTTTTTCTGTAAAGGATAGTTCGTTGCTTGTAATCATTATATTTTTTAAAATCATAATGATAAAATTTTAATTTAATTGGCGTGTAATTTATTATAAGATAATCCACTTTGCATAAATTGTTCATTAAAATAATCTTGATATTTCTACAAAAATCAAAGAATTCATTTATTTTATTTTAAATAACTTCATTAGCGAATTAAATTTAATTGAAATTAGAAACGTAAAATATTTTATAAAATGTCTTCTTTGTATAAAAATTCCAGAGGCTTTCTCTTCGATGTAAAATAAGGGAATTTTCAGATAAATTAGGGAATTTTTCGTAAAATTATTTTACATTTTTTATTAATTTACATAGAATATGCAGCTTTATTTACTCACGATTATATGTAAATTAATAAAAAAAATGCAAAATTCCCTAATTTATCCGAAAATTCTCTAATGTATCTGAAAATTCCCTAATACTGATAGAATATGCAGCTATATTTACTCATAATAATATCAGTATTAGGGAATTTTCAGATAAATTGGGGAATTTTTCGTTATTAAATTATTTTACAGTTTTTATTACTTTACACATAATTACGAGTAAATATAGATGTGTATATCCTATCAGATTTTATAAGTAATAACAATATAACAAGTAATAAGTATTTTTAATATACAATTACTCAAATATAACAAGAAATAGAAAAATTAGACATTAAAAACAAGTTTTAAAAAATAATTTACATATTCCCTCACCACCCAGCCAAACCCCATTGTGGGCCTTTTTAAAATTGTGGGTCGAACCCACGAATTTTAAAAAGACCCTCTTAGCGCAAACAAGGCGGAAAGAGATTGCAGAACCGAATCAAGTTTAAAACTTTTTTTTTTTTATATTTTTTCATTTGAACAATTCTAATTTATCTTGAAAAGTTTTTGTTAAATTCAGGACGTTCTTTAATGAATAACCTAAGATATTCACTGACTTTCCGAGTTGAAAAGAATCAATGTTTTCAAATTTAGTTGAAGAGAACTTATTACTTTACTACTGAATCCTTAAATATATCTTGCAGTATGAGAGAATTTTATTGAATTTTGTGTAATTCTCCTTCCATTGTTGTCATAGTGAAAAAAAGGGGACAGTCGTTATGTAAAATTTTCGTAAAATCAAAACCATTTAACACGACTACAAAACTCACATTCTGTGATGTTATTAAATCACATTCCCCCTTTATGTTTATATAGACAAGTATGCGGAAAGGTCGCTTCGAGGGTCATAAAAGGTCGCTGGTTCCCACCCCTTAGCAAAACATCTCTGTTGATCCTTAAAATAATTTTAAAATAATAAATCTACATCATTTTTTCCCCTTTAACTTTTAAAGATAATTAAATACATCTTTAGTTCGTTATAAAGAGATGCTACATTAAAAATATTGTACATTAACTTAATAACGAAATAATTTTTTAAAATAATTTTTTTAAAAAAAAAGGTTTTTATCAAGATAAGAAAGTTTATCATTCCAACTAAATTATAACAGGATTAGTTCGCTAAAAATATACTTTTTATGTTAAAAAAAAATAAGGAAAAGTAAGGAAAAATCACGTCATTTGGATCATCCTCACGTTTCTATGACATAGAAATGATCTAAATTGATCTGGAATGATCTAGGATTGAGGATGATACAAATGAAATGATTTTTTTTCCTTATTTTTTTATACAATAAAACCTGTCCAAAACGGAAACCTTCCTAAACCGAAAAAATATTCTGTACTTTACGATTCCGGTTTATACAGGTTTTGTTATATATAAAAGTATAACAACCTGGTCGTATTATAATTTAGTTTGCTAAAAAAAATACATTTTTATATGAGAAAAAAACAAGAAAAAGTAACGAAAAGTCATTTCATTTTGGCTCATCCCCACGTTTTCGATATAGAAATGTAAATTGATTTTGGATCTAGGAACGAAAATGAAGTAAATTGTGATAGAAATGAAAGTTATTTTCGTGTGAATATTAAGTTAAATTTTGAAAAAAAAAAGCCATAGAGGATATTTTCTTTTGGTGTATATAAATGCAATATATCAAACAATTATTCTGGTGGAAAAAATTCATAGGAAACGGTTTTACCTGCAGGACGACAGATCATTTCTACGCACCTTATGCTCGTTCATCAAGTATCAAATAAAGCGTAATACAACCATTTGTCAAGCTGTCGGTATTTCGCTTACTTCTTCAAAACTTTTCGAAGTGTGTTTCTTTTCAAGAACATTCACTTTTTTTTTGAAGATATGGAATTTCTTTTGAATTTCTTTTTCTTGTATTTTTTGATAAATATTTATTATTTTTGTAATTTCGCGTGTTTGTTTTTTAAATTGAAAATCTAACTTCATTTCAATTATTTTAACCGATGGAACAATATTTATCAAACTCCAAATGAAAAATGAAATTATACAATCGATATTTTTCTTTAGGTTTTATTGAATAAAAAAAATATAAATTATATGTTGAACGGTTGTTGTAATGGTCATCTCCCTACAACGTCCAATGTTTTATTGGACGTTGTAGGGAGGTGACCATGCATTTCTGTTCAGAGATTTAAAAATGGCCACTAAAACAGTGGCCATTTTAAATCTCTGAACAGAAATGCATACAAAATAACCTGTGAATAACGGACATTTTTTTATGTTTCCGTCAGTGGTCTTTGTTTAGAGGTTTGACTGTATAAAGGTTATAAATAAAATTTCCTTTTAAACACTATTAATTTTATTAGGAAATTTTAACTTAATTTATATAAATTTTACATTAAAATACATTAATGAAGCTCGATAATGTGTCTGGGTAGCAAATTAATTTAATTTTATTTAAATTTTCTAATTAATTTTATATTTTAGTCGTGTTTTTATGTTTAACATTGTAATTTATGTTATATAAAATTAAGTTTTATGTTGTTCGTGATTATTTATATTGTTTAATTATTTTTCTAATGCTTATCTTGTGTAGGATTTAACCATAAAATATATGTTATTATATTAATAGAAAATAGAATAAATTTAAGTATTCTTTCCTTTTTTTCTTATTTTCTCCCTCTCTTCTCCCTGTCAACTCATTCATTATGATATCTTATCTTTTCTTAATTCCCTTTAGAGGGGGGTTAGATATGGAAAAAAAATGAATTCCTAATTTCTTTTTCTTTTTCCAAATCTAAATCCCTTTAAGCTACTTTCCTTAATATTATATCACCAAAACTATTTCTGAAGTTTTGAATTTTCTTAAATTAATTAATATTATAAAATTAACAAACACTTTTACTTCTCACAATGAAGTGAAAGACAGTCAATTACAACCATTGTAAAATGCATTAAATCAATTAAATTAAATTTCTCTGCTTTCATACATAATAGAATTTTAAACAGCATGTAAATTAAATATACAGTAAAACCTGTGTAAACTGGACTGGCACGGTACAGAATATTGTTTTACGGTTTGGCATGTTTCCGTTTTGAAAAGGTGTTTTTAAACACAGAAAATTGCTGCTTTCTGAAGAATGTTTCCCTCTTAAGAAGGTTTTCATTTTATTAAGGTTCCGTTTTGTATTATTAAACAAAAAGTATTTCACATTGTTCGAAAATACAATAATAAACATGTAAACATTGAAAGGATCTCGTAGCAATCGAAAATTTGATTAATTGCTAATTAGCATAATTTATGCGTAGAATTTTTAATCAAGTTTATATCTTATATATAATTATTTTACTATTTATATCACGCACTCGTCATATTTGTTAGGGCATTTTTAGATAGATCTATTGTATTTTATGCAGTAGCACAGTAGCAGCTTGCTTAAGCATTAAATATACAATATTAAACAATTGACATTAAATACATAATTATATGTATCATCATCATCATCATCAGGGATTAAGCCAAAACAATCTGTTCCGGCTGCAAATTACAGTAATCGAATCCATCTTACTGATCTTCCTCAGCCATGTCTTCAGTTATTGTAATATAAAAACTCAGTGATTTTATATATACATCAAGTTATATATATTGCTTTTAATGCATGTGACATACATACAAACTGAATCGCACGTAGTAAAATGTGAAAAACAATTAAAAAATGTGCTTAAAAATTAATTTATTAAGGTTTTTTTCCATGTCCATTATGTATATTTGGGTCATTTAAGTACTGTATTAAAAATTGACTGATGGAAGGCAAGATTGTAAACTATATTCACAATAAACAGTTAAGAAAATGGAAAAAATAATATATTTTTTTTAGTTACGATGGCATAAAATGTAAAATATGTATCCGTAAAATGTATAGAAAGACGAGAATTATGTAGATATAATTTAACTTTGTAAGCAATTTCATGATTACATTTTCCTAACGCCTTCATCTTCAATTGATTCACTTACATATATATATATTTCTTTTACTCTACAAGTAAAACATTATATTATCAATAAAAAAAATTGTTTTCCACAATAAATAAATAAGAAAAACTTAGAAATTTCTGTTTTATTCCAAAGATCAATAAGGGCACATCTAATAAGAAAGGTTGTTAAGTTGCTTAGTTACTATCCATGCTACCTATTTTATGTAGAAAGTTGAGATCACGCATTAATGTCAAGAAATAATTGCATAGAACCGACTTATGATTTATAAGTGTCTACTAAGTGAGGAAAACAAAGGACAAATTTCTCTTTCCAGATTATTCTTTTTTTTTTCTTGTTTCCTTGCAGCTCAAGTTCATTTAATAGATGTTGTTGTAATGCATTGTCACTATCATTAAGATGCGACATGAGCTGAAAGTAAATGGAATATATGATGAAATGGGTTCTATACTTTGAAATTGGAACAAAGCGTGCTTTACCTGATGGTGACCAATTGCTTCTCTTCTATTTTTTACTTTTTATTTTTTTATATTTTCTTTTCCTCTTAAATCGTCTTTCTGATGGATCTAAAAACTTTTTGGGTGTGCCTAAAATTCTTTGCAACTCAATTCTGTTATATTTAATTTTCTTCGCTTTTTCTTTGTAATGTTTTCAAGTGCTTTTAGTAATATTGAAACTGAAGTATATATATATTTCTTATTGCAGTAACATTTATGAAGTTAAATAAATTATCATCATATGGAACATACTTCCTAATTTTTTTTACTATTTCTGAAAAAAATATATGAAGAATTATCATGTTTCAGCTTCTATATATAATAATAATCAATTATTTAAATATATTTTTATTATTTTTTTTTTTGAAATATTCGAGATAATATTACGGGTATTTTTAAATCGAGGAAGGGGATCAGTTGCTTGTTTTGATGAAGAAAATTGGCATTTGGCCAATAGCGCCTTGTAATCACCTCGATTTAGTGTCGTGGACAGGTCAAAGTTCTCTGTTAATTTAATCTAAGACCGATGACCGTTAATTGAAAATAAATATATTATTATTATTATTATTATTATTATTAATTTATGATCTTTCTATCCTTTATTATAACTTATAAATCGGTTAAGATTTATATTTATTTATATAATTCCCGGTTTAAAATGATATAAAAATGAATTGAAAAAATGTTTATTTTCTATAATTAAATTTATTCGTATTTATTTTTATTAACATCTGTTTAGATTACGGTAGTCTTTAACAGAACGTGTAGCTTTGTTTCTTACTAAAGTACAGTTAGCATAGAGTTACTACTTCATATGGAGTCGGATCTTCTAGAATTCTTTCTCTGTTACTGATTAATAGCTTTGAAAAAAAAATTTAACTTTTATCAAGAGCTCTTTTGAGAAAAAAATTAAAAAAAAAAGGCTGAGCTTACTGCACTTAAACTTTTATTCTTATTTTTTTTATATATAAAGGATCTTTCTATTTTTCTCTCCTCCCTTCTCCTTTTCAAGAATTGGTCACTTAACTTGTTGGCACTTTTAAATTGGAAATTTTCCAAATGAGAAAAGGCTTAAATCTGCAGAATTTTTATTAAAATTTTTATATAAATATTACATACAACAAACTAGAAAATTAATCAGAGTAAAACATATTTTAATGTAATTTATTGTATTTCTTGTTTTTAAAGTAATAATTAAAATTATTTTCTTGTATATAACTTTTCTAGAATATTATTATTATTATTATTATTGATATTAATATCCTACTATTCGAGACATTAACGAAGGAAATTACATTATTATATAATTATTCATAATCAAATTTAACGGCATTTATAATGTTCATTCAGTCAACATAATGGCTTTGAACGGCTTACAAGATTTTGTTTACTTTCTAGAAAATATCTGCACATAAATTATTGTAATCCTTCCAGTATCTGATTTGTTATAGTCTAATAATTCCTTTATAGTGAATTTAATCTAAATTTTTCCTATTTTATCTTCGAATATACATAGCCAAACCTGTGAACAACGGCCATTGATGGAAACATAAAAATGGCCGTTGTTTGGAGGTTATTTTATATGCATTCAAAATGTGGCCGTCTTTAAAGGTGGTCGTTATTAAAGGTTTAATTGTGTATAATAAATATCTGATAAGGTTATGAATTAAACTAGTATGAATGGAAAAATATATGAAAAAAAAGTAATTATATATCATTTATTAATTAAAATATCCTGTTAATTATTCTAGGAATTTAATTTCGTAACTGCAGACAGTTACTTAGAAATTTTTAATTATATTTATTTAAAATTTTAATTCATAAAGATAGCCATTCAGTACTTAGATCTGTAGTATTGAATGACTAAATTTACATGGAAAAAAAGAAATTGCATTCCATTTGAAGTAGTCACGTAAATAAATTCATAATATTCAGCTGATTAAATACATTTTTTTATATTTTTGTATCAATTTACAAATTTTCATCAATTAACCTTAAGTATAAATATATTTATTAACACATTTAAGCTCACATTATTAATTAATTTAACAATTAAAAATCGTGAAGTGAATAATTATTGCATGAAATTCTCCTTAATTAAATTTACTTCTTAAAAATTCATATCATATACATAAACTGTGATAATTTAAAAAATATATTTTTTTTTTATTGATGTTTTCATGTACAAAAGTCAAAGGATATCAAGAACATACGTGCTATGAATTATATTTATTTTTTTATATTTTCTTTCCCTTCCCTGCAGAAATTCCTTTCACATGCAATTCATGACCACTAGTTCCGTTAGAATACAGTATGCTGTTTGTGTTCATGTGTAAGTCTCTTCACGTAATTGGTCACTTCCGGCCAAACTCAGTAGCGCAATAACAAATATCTCACTGTAGTTCCTTTCTAATTGGTAATGATGATCGTTGTTTGATGTTTCACTCAAACTGAATCCTCCAAAGATTAATCATAGATAAGAAACTGGAGTAAATGTTCTTAAAGTATGCTTTGCAAACAATTTTCTGCAATATTTATATTTAAAATTTCTGTTATAAGCAATATATGTCAACGTAATACTACTTTTTAATGCGTGGTATCTTTAATGTCATACGACATAACTTTTTGGTGTCTTCAACCAAAACAGCAGAAGACCCCAAATAATCTAAATCTTAATTTAGAATAGTAAATAAAATATCTAAATTAAATTTATTTGAAAATTTATAACAATGTCGACTATTTTGATTGGATTAAAGACAAAGAAATTGTTTTTTTTTTTTTTCTAATCCAGGGAGGAGTGATCTGTCTTATCTCCCTATTGATAAGATTATATTGTTAACAGAAACTTCATTATTCCTTAAAATAATGTTTATATATAAAATTAATATAGTTTATTTTAATTAATTATTAAAGCAATGAAACTTTTGAAACTTTTTGTATTGTTTATTTGCTCTTGGATCCTCTTTTGTTCTAACCCAATCAAAATGAAAGTTACCAAAGAATTTAATTAATAAATAAATCATGTTTAGATTAATGAGAAAATCTACTTAAATTTTAATTTTAATAAAGCAGATTATGTACTTAAGCCCTAATGATGTATGTATTCTGCAGATTAGTGTGCTGTAAACATTTCGACATTGTTAAACAATATTACACATTAAATTTTAACGTTAATCTTTTATTTAAATCACGAAAAAATAAATTAATATATAATCTACAGATGATATTATATATTTTAATCACAATTAAAGAATTTAATTGCAATTTTTCAACGTAGGAATTTTGTATATCGGTGGCTTAATTGGCACGTGTTTATTGCTCGAAACACAATTAACAATTATCTCCTATAACGTAACGATGCATCGGTTTAGAATATGTAACACACGACGACGTAACAACCAGTTTATTATGAACTTGACCGAATTGTTGTATGACGTAACACAAAGATTTGATCATTTTATGCGATTTCGAGTGTCAATTACAATTAACATAATCAAATTTTTCTTTATAAAATAATTTAATTATAATTATTTTGTGCTGAGGTTTTAAGATAAAAGATAAAAATCATTTCTCTCTATTAAACGTTTCTGCATAAATTATTTTACTAGAATGAGGATATAATAAGGTTTTATGGCGGAAGCATCATCATTCTCGTGTTTCATATTAAATTTCAAGAACAATAGCCATCTGGAAAAGCCAATAAAATGGTCATTTCATCAATCAACTTAAATAAATTTAGAAAATGGGAAATACTTTATTATTATTATATATAAAATGGTATAAATGAATCATCTTCAAACACTTATTTAAAAAATAATAATAATAATAATCTTTCACCATAATTTAAAGCAAGCAAGTACTTAATAATTTTTGCTTTTAACAATAATCTCTAGTGAAAACATTGTTTTATTAGTCAAACATCGTTGAATCTTTATCATTAGATCGTTAGAGCAACAATATAAAATCTCAGTAACCAAATTAAATTGTCTTGCACAGTTTTCTGTCAAGTTTTATTTATTTTTGAATAAATTATTCTGTCAAGATAATGTATGCCATGAAATTTTTATTATGCAAACGTTTCTTAATATCAAACGTATTTAGCATTTCACTTATGGGATTTCTAAACTCCAGTATTAATTATAATACATTAAAAAAAATCTTATATAATATTTTAAACATGATAAAATACCGGCTACTTAGCTACTTAATGTTAGTCCAATTATTCCTTTCTAACGACTCTCGACCTTGAAGACGGTCACATTCCTCCAATCTAGTCACTCAAGCATAACCTTTATTCAATTCATTTCTTTGTGTCAGATTTTAGTCGTGTGTTCGGTGGTATTTTTTTTGTAAATTTAAACATGTCAATGTTTAAACGTCCAATTGTAGCTAATTTTACGAATGGAGAATAGGCCAATTTTCCAAAAAAAAAAATATATATACGATACTTATGTAGTTTAAATCAATTTATTTAAGAAATTCTATGAAAATCTCATAATTCTTATCACAGAATCAACATACGATAGCCACTTAGTGAAAGTCCGGATATAGAAATCACTTATTAGGTCTTAAAACACTGTTCAGAATGGTTCCAAGAAGAATTAATAAAGTCTTTCAAGGTTTTTTCCCCCCGATTCTTTGATTAATAAAATTATTATATTCCATACTTTAGTTAATATATCAGCCATACCATATTAAATATTTATTAAAGCTGTTTAATTTATTTTATATAGAAAATAAAAATTAAAAAAATCAGTATGAATCTAATATACTTGAATTTAAATTACTTACAGGATTTGGAGATATCCTTAAATTATTATATTTTATTAATGTAATTTTAACTGGGAAAGTTGAAATTTATATGATTTTAAATTATATAAATATATATTTCATATGAATTATTTAGTTTAAGGCAATAAAATGAATATTAAAGCAGTTGTTCTCTCGTCAAAATCTATAATTTCATCAAATCTTGCAAATTTTAATGTTAAATTTATGCTTAATAATGCTGTATGAGTAGTAAATTAATTGAAAAGCTAATTAGAGATAACCTAACATTATGAATAAAAATAATATTTAGTAATAAGATATGTCATATTCAAAATTGTTATTTAAGTTATTCTTTTTCCTATTATTTGATTTATTAATGTTCTTTCATACAGTAAATTCTGTTCAGTGATGAATTTAACATGTGTGAAATCCTTTTCTTGTTAACTCTTGCATGTTTTACTTTCCACTGATCAAACTGCAACTGAACAAATTTCCATTATCGTTTTTTTTTCTTTTGCGGGGAAAATCCCCGCAAAAAACTGTAAAAATACAAATTATTTCTTGATGCTTTCCTAATGAATTTTACTTAATGAGTAAAATCGATTTCCTCCCTTAATCATTGATCGATTTTTAACCAATCATCGTGATTTATGCCTTTCATATGAAGGGAAAAAAAGTAATATACGAAGATTATTCTATATTTAATAAATGTTTTATTATTGTATTATAGTAAATGTGTGATTTTATTAGTGAAAGAAATTACAATAAAACTTGTAATGAGATTTTTCAAAATTATTTATTTTGAAGGTGTTAGAAACAAATTTTCATTTGGGATTGATAGTAATGCTGATTAAACTTAATTGTCCAATTAAAATGTTGTTTAATTGTGGTAATTACGTAGCTTAATAAGAAATTATACATTTAGGATTATTTTAAAGACATTTAAAGAGTGTTTAAAATAAGGAAATCATTTGAATTGGCGACTGTATGCACGTGTACTTTTAAAGAACAATTAATAAATAAATCAAATAAAAACAATATTTAAAAACAGTTTTTAAATATTGTTAGGAGTAGTTTAAATCTAAAAATCATATTTTTTTAATTGTTTAATAACATAAGACAATCAAAGTGCAAGCATAAGCAACTGTCTAGTATAAAACCTCCATTGATTCTAATGATTTATATACCCTATCCTGTGTTCTATATTTTATTTATCTAATTAAATCTTTATAAGAAAGGTTGAAAATTGTGTTTCCTGTTAACTCAATGATTTATTACCTAACAATTTAAAAAATATATAAATGCAATCATGTTATATGTATCATAAAACGATTTAATTAGATAATTCTCATTGCATTCAGAGTGAATAGCTCTTTTATGTATCCGTAATCATTAAGATAAGTAACGGATAGAAATACTTTTATGGAGAGTAAGACCAGACAGGAAACGCTAGATTATAGGTAAGAACACAAAGAATGCTACCTTTTCAACGACGTCACAACACAGCTTGCTATTAATGCACTTTCTCTCCTTGTAGCTTCTTACCTATTTTTCCACATGTCAATACATTGACAATAACATGGGCCATTGTTGGGCTTCATGGTATGTAGTAATGACCCCGAAGGGCTCGAGAATACAGAACAATTTCGGGAATTGTACAGGGCACGGCCTCTTTATCCTTACCCCACCTCATTTGTCGAAATATCAAGTGTAAATCATACAAAGTAATTCTTTAGATTTTTTTAAAACAACCTTAGTGTAGAAATTCGGGAAAATTAGAGTCTAGAAAAGATAAAAATTAATTTAATTTGCTACAGGAAATGCATTTTAGATTGTTTTTTTTTATTAATTAATTTATCTAGAACGTTTTGCGGGATGAAAAAGTTAATGAAATATAAAAACAAGTAGATCTTTATGTACATTGAATTAAAGATTTGTATGGTTTAGAGAATAAACTGAAGATTTATTTCCCATAGAGCTAATGTTTCGAAGGAGAAAGGAAGAAGAGATAATAACCCGAGAAGCAAAACAACAGTTTGACCAATTATCTGACTAAAACTGATGAAACGTAGTAATTTTGTAGTAGGTTACAAAACCATTAGTTTGTTATATCTCGCTGAAGTAACCTAATTGTCGAACATTGAATCATTTTTATCACACAGCCATTGTATACAGCTTACAATATCCATGGTGTCAAAGGAATTTATTAAGTAATCAGTAAATACTCTCATTAATCTTCTGTACATTTAAGGTCAAGTGTTTGTTTTCCTAGACTCTAAATCAATTTTATAATCTTGTACATAGAAAAAAATAAATAAATAAAATAAAATAGCGTAACACTGATAATGAACAATATTTCAGTAAATAATTTCATAAATTTGGAGCGAAGTAATTTTTTATTATATTAAATTTGTTATTAGATTTATATATTAGTGATGGGAATTACTTATATTTTTACGAAATAATGTCTTACTACGTCGATATTTTTCTTGATTGATTAAAAGTGTTTAAGTAGCTTTTATAATTCAATTACACGGTTTATTTAATGCATTTTAAATATACTTTAAAAGTATTTTTAAATTTTTATATCACTGTATTTAATATATTAATTCATTACAAAAATTTATTTAAAATTGAGGTATTTACTATAAGCTTTCGATAAGATATTTGATTTTTGTATTTATACTTGTATATAGTTTTTAATAACAAATGTAACATAGACGAATTAAGGAGTCATACTCTGGGAGATCCGGAATCGAATCTGGGCGAGCACTTTTCAGGAATTTTTCATGAATACGTCGGGTCTCTTCCCTCACCACTCGGTCCTACTACTCGGGCCCACAATAGGGGTGTTATTGTAGGCATGTTCGGACTAATGATGAATTCGGAAAAAGGCTCTCGCCCACTAAAACCACTGAACACTGGACGTTTGGTCGTGGGTTCGTACCTCACTGAAGGCTTGCAACGTGACGTTTTCCGGAATTTTTTCACCTAACACCTAAAACGGAATTTTTTCACCTAACACCTAACACCTAACACCTAACAGTTCTTCCTAGACGTCCTTACAGAAGGCTTCTTCCTTGGCAGATCTTCCATCAAATCAAACAAAACAAAAAGACCTTCTTAATGCACAAAGGGCAGAATTAGTAAAAAAAATTGTGTACAGGCTTACATTTTTTGCCATAATAATTTGATTTTAGTTCAGCATTTATTAATTTCTAATGGAGCTAGCGACGTAACTCGACTATAGAGAACTTTACAATGTAGTGGGCCTCCCGAAGCTTGAAGTGTGTGCTGTTTTTGGGTACTTTGAAAAATCTTTACATATATTACTATTAAATAGAGACCACCAGTATAGTATTTTTTTGTATAATATAGAAAAAAAAATTATTAAAAAATTATTATATTAAAAGCTAGTAAAAAATACATATTCGAACGACTTTTTTGTAACGTTTCTATATGAAATGTATACAAAAAAACCTCCTAATAACGGCCATTTTTATGCTCCCACGAGTGGCCGTTGCTTAGAGGTTTGACTGTATAATATGAACGTAGTTAAAAAAAATCAAATATTCGTAAAAAAATGTAATTTTTGTGATTAAAAATATTTGTCGTAAATATAATTAAAATTTAATTCGATATTTCAAATTTTAATAATAAAATTTGCTACGTTGTCATTTTAGAATTAATTTTTTCCCTTATCAAAATTAAATTATTAAAATTATTGACATCGAAATTAAAAAGATAACGAGCATTTGATTAAGTTAAAATGATAGCTTTGTTTTTTTTTTTAAATATATATATTTAAAAATTAGATGAATAATTTAAATAGCGTCACTCGTTTTTAAAATATGATAAATTAATTATTCTTAATTAAATATATTAAATGTCGAAGATGCCAGTTTTATATAGAGATTAAAAAAGCGGTTTTCTGTCAAATTTACATGAAAAATTGGGAAAAATACTGCAAAACTTCTTGCTAGTTATATAGACTTATTCCTAATTTATTCCTATTTCGTCAACCAATCATAATGTAAAGTAAGATATTTGAATAAATGTTAATTAAGTACAATGAAACTTCGATTTAGCGCTAGTATTTGTTCGCACTAAATCACATGTGCCACTAAATTTGAAGTACTTCAAACAAGAATTATATACTGTACAGATTATGAGATCTGTATATGAATTTGAATACATAAAATCATGCCTTTTACAGAGCAAAATCGTATAGTTAGTAATTCGTATATACTGGAGGATGGCTGGATTGATAGGATAAGGCAACGCAACACATGGGAAATCTGAAAAATGAGTGCCTCATTGGAGGCTCCCACTTTGCAGATTGCCCATGGAAGTTACCCCCCTCTTTTAGGTGCTTTAGACGTGTGAAGAAATCCTTGAAAACGCCATGCGCCCAGCTGTTTAGTGGTTTTATCTGTTCTACCACTTATGGGCTATACGTTAAAGGGTTCTCTATTTAATATCATGGAGAAGATCCGTTATTATATATTAATTAACTCTTTACGAAGATGGTGCTATTTAGGAGGGTATTATATCGAGCTTTTACTGTTTTTTTCACAACTATTACTGAGAATTGCCAATATCCTTAAGGCTTTTTACTACTTTTGCCTTCATCATGCCTCAAGTTTAATGCATTCAACAAGATTTCGCATAATCTTAATCTTCCATACAGTTTAAAAACATAAATATGATTGTATAGTAAAAAAAAAATAATCTATTTTATTCCTGTCGAGATTTAATCCTATCAATTTTTCTTAATTGTTCTTGTAAAATCTATTGCAGAAAACTTTTATCTGGATTGTTTAATGTGTACCAATGCTATATATTATTCTTTACTACTATGAGTTTGCTTGTGTTCGCCGAACGGGTGAAATTTAGTATTTTGTACTAAATATATAACGCTACAACATACGTCTTGTTACGGTCAAAAATAATATAGATACACTAAATATGAAAGTTGGTTTTACGAAGAATATGAAAGCTGATATATATTTTATTTATAGAGACATCTGTTACTCTACGTAAAATGGTTTCTGAGTTATGAAGAGAGATGTTTTCTATGCTTATTTTATTTTATTTTTTAAGAAAAAAGATTGAAAAAAATCTTAATCTTACATTTAACACATTTAGAAAAGTATCAAGTTAATTGGATTACGATCCTTGATCATTCATACATTTAAATTGCATATTTTTTTTTATATTAATATACTAAGTTTTCCAAGAATTCAGAATTTTAATTAAATTTTTGAAATTAAAATTTGTATATAATAAAACATAATTTTATCCTTTCTTTTTGATATTATTGTCTTATAAATCTTTAAATAGAAAGCTTATAGATATTATATTCCATCAATAATTTATCTTAAAGCTTTCCTTGAATCTTCTTTTCTATGGAAGATACTTGATAATTGTCATAAAAATATTTAATTTTTCTGAGATTTTTTAATGATATAATGGCTTGAAGAATACAATAATACCGTAAAGGTTATGTAGTTACTATGTAACCGTTACGGTATTCCTGTACAAAAATCCCATACAGCAGACACTCGATATAGTGAATAAGTTATCTCAGTCCTTTGAGATTTCCATAAAGAATAGCAAGGACCACAAACAGCATGTTATACAGTCGAACCTCCAACAACTGCCACCTCTAAACGGCGCCCATTTTTAATCGAGTTTGCTGAACAAAACTGCATATAAAATAACCTGAAAACCACAGCCACTCTAAATTTTTTTTTAGGTTCTCATTAGTGGCCGTTGTTCAGAGGTTTTAATGAATACCTTGGCAAAGGAAAAAAAATAATTTAAAAAAAAATATTCCATACAAAAGTACTGTATTTAATTTTTGAATCAAACCTCTGAATCAACGGAAACTGATAAGAACATAGAAAAACCGGAAAGTGGCCGTTGTTTGCAGGTTGTTTTATATGCAGTTTCATTCAGCTTCCTTAAAAAAAGAATAGCCGCCGTTTAGAGGTGGACGTTTGTTAGAGGTTATTCAAAAGTTCAATACTTTTGAATGAAATATTAAAAAAAAAAATAATAATAATATTTTTTACTTGCCAAGGTGTTAATTAAATCCCCAAATGCCCGGGCCCGTGTCAAATTTGCCATTGAATAATAACTAAAAATTTAAATAATTATGTGTTATAGAATTAATTTTTTTTTTTTTTACAATTTAATACTTTCAAAATTAGGAAATGGTGTTGGCATTTCAGAATGAACTCCGAGTCTACATGATAAATGGGAGTTATTAAAAAAAATAAAAGTAACAAATTACAAGTTGGATTTAAGTTCAATCATGGATTCATTCAATTTAATCTTCCCTAAACTATGGATCTAAACATAATTTTATCTAAATTTGATTCGTTCTTTGTTGTTGCTTAAATTACCGAAGCTTGAAAAATTTTTAAATTGTCAACCTTAATTACAGAACTTTTGTCGCATGATTTGACAACATTATTAAAAGTTAATCAAGTTTGTAAAATTTGTTTAAAGGTTAATCGCCCTATAATAAATTTCAACGTTTTTAATAATCTAATTTACTATTTAAAAATTAATATATTAATATATATATAAT
>NW_019384311.1:80365-139763 GCF_000671375.1 Centruroides sculpturatus | reverse complement strand
GTGAGAGTCATATATATAATATTGATGAATTAAACGACAGGAAATTAGTTTTTCTTAGAAAAGAATGGCATATATAATGGATAATATTAGCTAACAATAAGGAAAGCAATCTATTGAATCATCAATTATAGTCTATATAAGATAATACTGTGAAATTTTTGATTTGCTGTGATTTTAAAATAGAAAAGAAGAGAAGAATAATGTCAAGCAATATTATCCAATTTCTTTGGAATGTCTTCTAAAATTGTGAATATAATAAAAGCATCGATCCCTATTGATCAATTGGAACGTTAAGTTTATAACCATTTGGTCCCACGAGATTAAAAAAAAATGTTTGTCTAAGAAGTTTGCATTGAAAAAAGAATTATTGGATACCACGTCAATAACAAATTTCGATTGTAACCGAAGGAAATTTTCGATATGTCACTTGTAGGCGGCCATTTTAATGATTGAAATCTATGGTTTCGTATTAGATGAAGTGAGTAGTGGTTCGAAAATTTGTAAAAGATCTTCAGAACTTTTAAAAATATGTCAGCCTAGTCAGAGTTGTAGTCTATAAAATAAGAAAAAAAAACCCTTTATTAGCTTTATAATAGGCGTATTTCCTTTTGTAAGACATTTATAAACCGTTATGGTACATTGCAATTATTCGCACGATTTTCGATGGAATTATTAAGAACTTTTGACACTATTACGGCGTGTAATGTACTGGAAAATCTTGAATGACCAGTCAAGGTCACGATTGACCTTCTAATTTCTTCGAGAGATTATGCTCATTATAGACTTAAAAGATATTGATCTGAACACTCATCCTCCTTTAAGATAAGAAAATCATTCATACTCTTAAAAAACACCGTTAGAAATCCGTGCCAATTCAGGGTCAGAGGTTCAAAGGTTACCCAACGACGTGATGTTCTCTACGGTCACGTTTAGGTCAGAGTTCAGTATGAGAACGATAGCGATAAATCAACGAGCACATTTCGGGTCAGCCCATTAGTACCACCACCAACCAAGCCGAGACGACCCAGTTTTATATTGTTGGGAAATTCGGGCGGTTACCCAAGTTTGATCTAACAAAATAAAGTCCTTGTCGGTAGAAAAAAAAAGTAGTGTTTCTTTTAATTTATCTCGAAATTTGATACTAAAGATTCGCCGTTCTTACTACTAAATCAACGATTAAATCTGTTGGGGGTCTAAACTTTGAAAGCGTAATTGTTTATAATACGGTTCACTGATTGAATTTTTATACACTAAAATAAATAAATGACGTCTAGTATATTGAATGGCAATATAATTAGATTTTATTGACCTATATATTGTTATAAAATCATCTTTCTCAATCTTTTAAGGGGAGCATCGACTGTGTTGAAGTGTTTAACTTTAAAAATATTCGTTTTAAGTTAAGAATTCGATATTTTAAAAAGATTTTTATCAAGTGTAGAAGATTTTAACACGGATTCTGAGATCATCAGCCCCATGTTAATGGAACCGACAGTTATTTTTGATTGATATGTTAACGTTAATGTTTTGACAAGGCGCCGAATTAAATTCGATTTTGCCAGCAGTTAGGTTTCAACTCTTTCATAAAACGTTTTATTTTATTACTTTTTTACATGTTTGACATTTGACGTGTACGATATGCATTATTTATATTTTTGTTTATTTAGAATATTTATTTTTTTTATATATTCTTTGCCATTATAAATTCTTTACCGAATCCGAAAATCAGAAAGAAATCATCTATCTATCCATTTTTATTTTCTTTATAAATATTTAGCATTTTTCCGATATTCATAAAAAACGATTAGTCAAATTTTTAAATTTCAATTTAAATAAAATTTTCAAATATTTTTTTGAATTAAAGCTTGCATTAAAAATCGTGGAATAAGTAAAGATTCTCGGAAGTCTTCCTCTTCCTATTGTGAGAGTCTACTTGATAAGTCGGATGCCCTGCCCTTCCTTATTTCTTCTTCCTAACGACTTAGCGATAAGTTGACAACCCACTTCCTCTTTCCAACACTGTTCATTCACTTGTTTCTTTGACGGCGATCGTCTAAAACAGCAGTTCTCAACCGGTGGTACGCGTACCCCCCAGGGGTAAGCAAGAAGGATGGATTAGGTTGTGTGTTCAGACAGGCTCTTCTTACATTACGTTACGTCAGGCCAATTAAAGAAGGCGTTATTTCTAACACCTTACACATCCTTATTACTATATGTTTGTAGAAGGCTCAGGGAGAGGCGAATGAGTAAATATCACCTTCTATGAATGGGCAGATATGACGTTACGTAGCCTTAGTGATACAAGTTTATAGAAGGCTCATACGAGTAACTAAAGCCTTCTTTGATTGGCTAAACGTAACGTAGCCTTAATACCGCAAGTCTACAATAGGGAATGAGTGAGAAAGGTTGAGAACTGATGCTCTAAAATATCAAGATTTAAAAGTATTAAATTATATAATTTATTAATTATTTAAATTTAAAAAAAAAATTAAATTTTCTCATACAATTTTTTATTCTTGTTACAAATTTATTGATTTAAATATTATATTAAAAAATTCTACATGCTTATGAGTAAAAAAAAAAATGTAATTGACTTATCCTAGATTCATTAATATTTAATAAATTTATATAAGGAATCAAATGAAAGTTTCAAGTTTATGAATTAAAGATACAATTATATTTAAGAGATTACAGGAAAATTTGATTTAAATTTAAAAATTTAGTCGTTTATCTTAAATGTTAAATTACTAAATTTTTGATTCATTACAAACTTTTAAATATTAAACTTTAATGAAGTTTTGGACATAAAATTTGTCTTTTATTCATACATTTTTTTTCATTTAATTTCTCATATAAACTTGTAATTATATTATTTTATATATTTTTAATAATTAAATGTTATATAAAAGTTATTTATAATAAATTAAACATTTTTTTTTCAAGTTTAAATGAAAGGAAAATTACAGTATTTATGAAAGGAAGATATAGGAATATTTACATGATATAAAAAACATTTTAAAAAATTTATATATATATTATTCTGTATAAAAAGACATTTCAATCCATTCCCAAATTTTCATAAAAGAAATTGTTAGATATATACCATAAATTTATTTTATCAGGGGAAAAAAATATTCATGGAACAACCTCATTAAAAAATGCTTCAGATACATTTTTATTGAATAAAATTGAAAAAATATTTTTTATTTAAATTGAAATTTAGTAAAAATAATAATAATTTTATTTCTTAAAACTGATAAAAGTGTATTTAAATTATTACTGAACCATTTTAAGTTATTACTTTTAATTTATATAATTAATTGAACATTTATAAAACTATATTACAAGGATGAATAATAAAGTAATCATTTATTAATTTGTTAAACATTGAAGTCAAAGTTTTTGACCTCAATCAAGGCCAAAGATTTAGAAAATGAAAGGTCTTGGCTTCTCTCTCTCTTTCATTGTGAATAATGTATATTTATTTTGGATGTTGTTTGCTATAAACAACTCATATCTATTCCAGTTAAAATAATATATTATACGAAATATAAACGTTGAATTTTAATATTTAAAAATTTTTCTTTCCTTTAAATTAATTTTTTAGAATATAACTTTCACACTAACTACAAAATCTTCTAAATAAAATTGTCTTAGTTAAGTTGAAAATTGTGTAAAATATTATTAAATAATAATTAATTTATACACCTATTAAATTATATTAAATTAGTTAAAATTTCAACACTTTCTCTAATAAAATTATCAGTTAAATGATTCTACAATCTCGTAAGAGCTTCATAAATGTTTTCGAGTTTAGCTTTGCAGGGAAGCCTCCTTTATATCGAACTTCACTAATGTGTTCTATAACAGTGTGAAATTTAATGTAATGCTATTAAATACGAATCGAAGACAATTCAGGCAAGTGAAAGCGAAGGAAAATTTTTGTAATAATGATCGTAGAAAAGAATTTTCTTCAATTATTCTCGAATTTTCATCGAATGAACGAACGGATTTCCTAAGGCAGAAAAGTGAGTCTAATTTTCATTCCGTCACACGTTTCTCTATTCGCTTTTGTGAATCTTATTAATGAGATGTTCTTATTCCCTAGGGTATAGTATTGTTTTTGTTGACAGGCCTTATCTCCACTTAGCCTTGGGTTTATCAATCACTGTTTCTGTTGTTACCCCGTGACTAATAGAACATGGCGGATTGAACAATAGAAGCAGCGTGACGTCAAAGAAGCGTACATTTTTTTTAAGTTCTACCCTCTGGTAATTTTCACTTTTGATGTGTATTACAAAAAATAAAGGAGTTGATTATCTCTGTTCCATCTTGAGTACTGAATGTTCGTCTTAATTAACTACGGTAATATTTTGATATTANTAAGTTATTACTTTTAATTTATATAATTAATTGAACATTTATAAAACTATATTACAAGGATGAATAATAAAGTAATCATTTATTAATTTGTTAAACATTGAAGTCAAAGTTTTTGACCTCAATCAAGGCCAAAGATTTAGAAAATGAAAGGTCTTGGCTTCTCTCTCTCTTTCATTGTGAATAATGTATATTTATTTTGGATGTTGTTTGCTATAAACAACTCATATCTATTCCAGTTAAAATAATATATTATACGAAATATAAACGTTGAATTTTAATATTTAAAAATTTTTCTTTCCTTTAAATTAATTTTTTAGAATATAACTTTCACACTAACTACAAAATCTTCTAAATAAAATTGTCTTAGTTAAGTTGAAAATTGTGTAAAATATTATTAAATAATAATTAATTTATACACCTATTAAATTATATTAAATTAGTTAAAATTTCAACACTTTCTCTAATAAAATTATCAGTTAAATGATTCTACAATCTCGTAAGAGCTTCATAAATGTTTTCGAGTTTAGCTTTGCAGGGAAGCCTCCTTTATATCGAACTTCACTAATGTGTTCTATAACAGTGTGAAATTTAATGTAATGCTATTAAATACGAATCGAAGACAATTCAGGCAAGTGAAAGCGAAGGAAAATTTTTGTAATAATGATCGTAGAAAAGAATTTTCTTCAATTATTCTCGAATTTTCATCGAATGAACGAACGGATTTCCTAAGGCAGAAAAGTGAGTCTAATTTTCATTCCGTCACACGTTTCTCTATTCGCTTTTGTGAATCTTATTAATGAGATGTTCTTATTCCCTAGGGTATAGTATTGTTTTTGTTGACAGGCCTTATCTCCACTTAGCCTTGGGTTTATCAATCACTGTTTCTGTTGTTACCCCGTGACTAATAGAACATGGCGGATTGAACAATAGAAGCAGCGTGACGTCAAAGAAGCGTACATTTTTTTTAAGTTCTACCCTCTGGTAATTTTCACTTTTGATGTGTATTACAAAAAATAAAGGAGTTGATTATCTCTGTTCCATCTTGAGTACTGAATGTTCGTCTTAATTAACTACGGTAATATTTTGATATTATTTTTTTTAAATATAAAAGTATTGGCTTTGTTATTTAAAATTAAAAAAAATAAATCAGAAGAAATTAAAAAAAACAATACATTTTTATTTTATGAAAGTTAAATCATTACATAAATTAAGGCTAGAACAATAAAAAGTTGGAAATTTAGTTTATATTTTGTTTTTCGTTGGAGCGAAGTTATTTTAATAAAAATTATACTTTTTTTTTTAAATAAATAAATAATAAAATAAACGTTTTATATTATAATTTCCTATTTTAACAACGTTTCGTGATAGTGATAATGTCAAACATCACTAAAAATCTTGATAAAGTTTGATAGTTTATCGCAAAAATCTAAATTTCTTTTTTCTTTTTTCCATTAAAAACTTAAACTTGGGAGTAAATTTTCTAAATTTTTAATATTATAAATTTAAAATAAAAGTAAATTAATAAGAAATAAAATTTAATTACAATCATTAGCTAATTATTAAATTAATTTTAGATTGAAGATGTGCATCGATGTCGAATAATGGAGGCATTCTAGTGTTTAACAATTAAACGTTTCCATTAAGATTTTATTTTTATTTTTTTATTTTTTTTCGCAATTAAATGCTCATTTATCTACAAGTGGATAATAATGGTATTTTAGGAACCGAAGAGTTAAATGCTTGAAGAAAATGTCCAATCCGCATAAAGGATGTAAGCACGATAATCTTTTTTACACGATTTTCTAGCGTTATCGGTTGAAATCTTTGGAGGAAAAAAAAAGTTTTCTAAATCTTTAAATTTAGAAAGAAGAATTTGAAATCTCTGTTTAAAATCGCATTCTTTCCAGCGAAAGGCACGATTTAATCGTATGAAACCGTGCTTTAACTAGAGGATAACATTGAAAGTTTCTAGCCTTAGGCAACCGATCTTGGAATATTTGTTACATTGTTTTAATCTATATTTTAAACTGGAAAAAAAAATTGAGTTTAAGCTTCAAATTTTTTGGTTAAACTTCATTACAAGTGCAAAATTTTCATCACTTTTCTGAAAATTTACATTGTAAACTGTACGATTATAATACTGTTTTTAATGCTGCAAGGGGGTATTTTAAAGGATTATATCGATCATAAATTGATAAATAATCTTTAAAATTTGCTATAAATTATAGAAAAATATATTTTAAATTTAAATAATTAATTCAAAACATGAAGTTAACAAGTCTTATTAATTAATTTTTTTTAATATTATTTATTTAATTACTATAAAATTTTATATAATAATTTTAATTAATTAATTAATTAATAATTTACATACATTTCTCTAATAATTTACTTATTGAAGTTTAATCATCTTCATATAATTTTAATATTTTATTCTGACTGTGGCCCCTTTAGAGTTTAATTTTTGACATGGATCCCTTGAAATGTTCTATGGCCACAAGGAGGCCACATAGCCCTCCAGTTGAGAAACAGTGTTCTAGACATATATATTAAACAACAAAATAAACATAAATCCGTCCAATTCATCTTCAAGATTAAACAAATTCAAATAATTTTAATGTATAATGATGTTTCATTATTCAGCTGCTCTACATTTACAATCAACAATCAAGAGTCGAAGATAAAATTAACAAATTAGTATTCATTTCTCTTTAAATACATGAAGATATTTAAAGCAAAGTAAACACTGATTTATAAACATTCACCGTATTAGATTGCTTTGGATTCCGACTTTCAATCTTGGACTGTAAATAGAATACAATAAATAGAAGAATCTGTAAATATATAAATATAAATATAAATCTATAAATAAGAATCTGTAAACAGAAACAAAAAATATCTCTACACTGATATATAAAAAGATTTACTGTAAAATAAAAATTATAAATAACATACCAAAGTTATCACGATTCACTTTTGGCATTAACTAAAAGTAACATTCATACACACAGAAAATAGAACCATTAATTTATATCGACAAACAACCAACTTAAATTCATATTAAATTTTAAAGCGAAAATGACAATTTCAGGAAAATAATTACAACTCATCATTTATAAATTTAGGCAGTCTCGGATCCAATTTCTACTCAAAATATATTTTTCTCACTTCCGTTAATTTCAACAGAAACGACAACTCCACATTCGACAGGAAAAGAAATCGGACATTTAAACGACAGAAATATACTCACCGAGAACGTCTTCGTAACTTTTACGTCCGTTCTCGCTCCGTCCGAATAAAAAACAGTTTCAAAGTCATTGCAATCTTCTTTAATACACAATCATTTTCATATCATACGATCGAACAGACCTTGTAAGCAAGCACAATCCGACCAATCTCAAACGATTTCCAGTTACTATTTCTACCGGGTAACATCAGAGAATCATCATTTCATAAAAAAAAATTAACTTAGATTGTTTAATACAGTCAAAACATACATTAAGTAATAAAGCTTCGGTTCCAAATACATATTTTCCTCCAAATTAAAAACCAAATTCTTTCATTTCATTTTTCATTACAAAATACAAAAGCCACAATTTGGCGACACGTTCCTTCGCCCGCAGTTTCCGAGCAACAGGAAGTGCCCTTTTACCAGTTTGGACGCAAAAAGCGACAAAAGCAATTGCACTCGATCGATCACTTACTTCTGCGTAAAATAATTCTTGNCTATAAATTAAAATTATTATATTAAATAAAAAAAACGAATATTTATTCCTTGTAATTAATTAATTTATTAATTTTTTAAATAGTTAATTAGTAAATTAATTAATTGACATTCCAAATGTGTTTTGTATTAATTATATTAATTAAAAATAATTAAAATATTATAAAGACATTAACAGGTATATGTTAATTAGCCATGGATTGAATTTTAATGCTTTTAATTACAGGTACTTTATTTAATTTTTTTAAAAATTATATTGATATTGTTTGTCTAGTTTTTTATCTTCAACGTTAAGAAATTTATTTAAGATCTCTGCATAATGCTGGAGTTCTTATTGTGAAACTTAATAGGATTATAAACATTAACTATACTTCTAAATTCTAATCAAGCAATTTAATTGGATTATTTATAATTTAAACATGTTTTAATGATTCTATCAAACGATTTCGACTTTTCTAATGCAAATTTCATTAATTCTATAGTAAATTTATACAGGTTTAGCTCAATTCTTTTATATATATATATATAGTTAAATTTGCTTTAAAAGCTAAGAAATACAGTAGAAACTCCATTAACCGGAATTCGATCAACCAGTTCTGTGGATACGTGTAATGAAGTTTAAATAATTTAGTAATACAGGATAAATAATGGGTTAGTTTCATGGAAGAGAATGTGTAAGATAGTCTCACTCCAGTTTTAGTTTCAGATGTGCTTTCGTATGGAAAGAATTGGTACTAAGTGATAACGTATATTATCTCGAAAGAAAGAAAAATGTCCTTAATATGCAGTGTAGAAAAGTGAGGATGTAGAAAAACTTTTTGTTGAATTCGTGTTTACAAATAAATGAAAATACACTACTGTAAATGCGAATTCTATTATGTGATTTTCTGTTATCCTTTTACGAGTTCTTCCCATCATTACTTCGGTTAATGGAGTTTCTACTGCAAAATACATTCGTACAGTTTTTGAATATTATAGCTACTGTTGTACACACGCCTTTCTATAAGATTTTAATTAGGGAAAAAAGTTTTTTATCAGCAAAAAAGTGTAGTCCATTATGTATATGACTCAAAAAAGTATCAAATATATATATATATAGTCGAATCTCTGAACAATGGGAACATAAAAGCATGGCCATTATTTGGAGATTCGACTGTGTATATATTCAAATAAATGGTGTTTTTTCTCCTTCGAAATGTTAATTTCTTTGTCGAGATAAATTACATTTACATGCTTTTGATTTATATTAAATGAAGTTAATGGTTTCTTTCTGGTACTAATTTTGTTTCAATTGATACTTAATGAAAATTGAGTATAATAGATTATATTTGTTTCAGTGAAGAAGAATTTTACAAATAGAAAATGTTGTAACGATATGTTGAAGTCATTAAATATATAAATAGAAATATTATTTTCCTTACAAATTACCATAAAAAAGCTGGAAGAAAGAACATTAAAATCTAAAAATAAACAAGATAAACTCGAGCTCTTTAACTAACGACATTATAAAATATTATTTTTCCAACGTTAACAATAATCTTAAATATAAATTTGCCCTTTAATTAATAACAATTTAATGATGTTAAGTACAAATATTATAAATTTAATAAATATTTATTAATGATAGAAATTAATTTATTTCAAATTAAAATTTTCATTAATAACAATTAATTTTTCTAGATCTTAATTTTGTTAATTGACGAATATAATTGAGTTAATTTTACAAAGAAATTAGTAGAATTTAATTAATGATTTTTACAATATTTAATAAAATAAAGGAGAAGGATGAAATTCAATAAAAATTATTTCCTTTATCCGACGTTAAATTTAAATAACTCGAGATCTACATCAATAAATAGTGTAATATTTAGCATCTCTTTTTAAAACCCTTGAGGATAAAACGAAGCTTCTCTTCTTCATTTTTTATTATTATTTTTTTTTGAAATAAATTTAATTTAATACTGAAAATTTACATAAAGCGAAGAAAGATGTAATCTTCGTAACATTTCTTTAATAGAATTTATAAAATTTGAAGAAGGAAAATAAGGGGAGGAAGGAAGGAAATATAAAAATATTTACTATTACTCTACAGAATTGAAATTTTATTTTTGATGATGATAATAATAATAATAATAATAATAATAACTGAAGGTAAATTATGTATAAGAATCTGTATTTATATATAAAATGTATAAAATAAATAAATTATATTAATTCTCTTGTAAAAAAATTCAAACATTCCAATGTAGTATTAGTAACTCAGATTAAATTTCACTTATATTTTTTTAACTTGCAGCTTAAGGAACGTACTACTCATATTACTTAATGTAGGACTTCAATGTGCCTTTCAGGAATATAATTTATCATCAATGGGTTTTGTTTGAAGTAACCTAGTAAAGTATTTATACGAGAAGTACCGTTGAAAATTCTTAACCTTGAGACATGCCACTTGAGTAGTTTGTTACTAACAAAAGCAACAAAACAGTACTTTTATCCAACAAATTAATGAATAATCCGCAGAAATTAATGTAATGGAAATGTTGTTTGGAGGTTATTTTGTATACATTTCACAGAGAAACGTTCTTGAAAATATTGCCGCTATTTACAGGTTCGAATATATAAAGTCAAATTTAATAACATTTACTTATTGAAGCATAAATTTCGAAGATTTATATCAAATTATTAACTTTATATGGGAACAAATTAGAATTTTAATATGTTTTATTGTGTGAAAACAGAATAAAATTCTTTATTGTATATATTAATGATAATATATGTGTAATATTTTTAATTTCGTACATATCTATACAAAATTACTAGAAAAATTTGAATGGTTTATTAGTGTATAAGATCATGAAACAATTTCCGATTTGTCAGACTAATTGCTGGTACACATACTTCAAGTTAGACGTAAATTTATTCTAGGAATTATTACTAATATGCAGAAATGAAACCATTACGGTTTTACCTCTTACATTATTAAAAATTGAAGAATAAGGTTAAAAAGTACAAAAAATTATCTTAATTCAGATATGAAATATGTTTATTGGTCACGTCTGCGAAGAATTTCATCATCATTATCATTAACACATCCAGGTTCTTAATCCAGATTACCTGTTACGAATTCTCTCTATCTTTTATTTGGATATCCTCTCTTTGTTTTCCTGCTGGACGATAATCCTCTTGGATGAAGATAAAGGATGAAATCCAAGATATTCTTTGAAATTCTTTCTGTTCATTCTTTAGACTTAATCTTATCATTTTTTTCTATAATTAATAATTGTATGATTAACTGGAATTCCTAAGTATAAAAATAATATGAAGGACTTTATTTAGGACAAATATAGATTATACAATTATTTATTTCTGTTTATTATTATTGATATTATTGTTATTTTTTAATTAGAATTGTAATCTTTTCATTTAAAAGTTTAGAGAAGGATTGTAATTATATTAAGACAAATAAATGTATTAAAACTATTATATTAACAGTAAAATAAACTTTCCATATCTGGTCTCCATTTTCGTTTATTTAACTCAGTTCCATAAATAATTTCGAGTTAAATCACGTAACTTCCAGTCCAGACCGGAAGCTCGTATATAGTTAATCCCTAAGCTTTCCACATCTGGTCTTGATTTTCATCTACTTAACTCCGTTCTCGAGATTAAGAACAGACGGACAGACGGACAGACGGACGACAGTAGGCATTTATTTATACGTCTACAATTTAAAAATTGCAACCCAACAATGGGTTAGGTCATGTTATAAATCGATTTGTTTTTCAAACAAAAAAAAAGCAATTTTTGTATCGATTCTTCATAATTTATCGATAATAAATAATAAAACACACTTAAATTAACTGTAATTATACAATAATTATTTATTAGAACGAATTAAAGTTATGTAAAAGACATTACCTTCTCTATCTGTAATAGCGCAATTCAGATGAATAGGATAAGAGATTAAGTCTTTTATTATATTCCTTTGAATGCAATATCTATAAAATTTACACGAAATTATTATATTGAAAATCCATATTATCCGTGTAATTGGATGGATTCGTTCCATTTTCACTCTATAATTTAATATAAATACATCAAATTCTACTTTACAGAAGTACAGTTATTTTACATTTGATTTAAAGATTTTTAACGACTGTAACTTTAACTTTTTTTTTGTTGTTGTTGTTCAGACGTGTAAATTTTTATTTTCTTTTATTCTGCAGTAAGTTACGGATGCTTTTCTTCGAGTACTTAAAATAAATTGGTCAAATATATAGTTTTCGATTTTGTTTACTTTAAAAGAAATATACTATAGGTATATATGTATATAAAATTTCATAAATTTTTTATATTTTAAAGTGGAGCGAAGAAATATTTTTATTATTAGAATTTTTAAAGTAAGCATTTTAAAGAGGATTTTTTATTTTATTTTTTTTTAAAAGTAAACTTTAAATATTTTACTCTAATAATCAATTCATAAAGTACAAAAATCTAAAAATTTTTTGCTGTATTTTTTGAATAAAAAAAAATCTTAAGATATTTTCTAATTTTATATATTTATTATATTTTATATTTTTTTAGTAAGAAAGTTTAAAAGTTTTCAATTAATTTAATACGTATAAATCATTAATTTTTATTTATAAATTTCAATTTTTTTTTGTAAGTTATTCTTAACAATTCTTTCAATCGATAGCCGTTATGGTATTTTTATATATATATATATTGAATATTTTAGTACAAGCTAAAACCATTATTTCCACGGTCCTACTCTTAAATATTTATATAAAGAATGATTGGTTTATCTTAAAAACTTGTTCGAATTCGTCATAAATTTAAACATAAAATATTTGTATTTATAAAATAGCCATACAAAAATGCCTTTCTTGTCTTCTTTTTTTAACTCTGAAATTCATTCTTAGGTATGAATTATTATGAAAAAATTTTAAAAAATATATAATTAACAAATTGATTTCTAAGTGTTTTTTGCATTGATATTTTATTTATTTATAAATATATTTATAAAATAGATAAAACATATTTTTTTTTTACATTTAAATTTGCATTTATACATTAAAAATTTAATTTTTTTTACATCTTTATTTATATTATATAAAAGTAAAGAAAATATTTATTTTTTTATAAATTTATTTCTCACTTTTAATTGTCAGAAATAATCTTTTTAAAAAAATGTTAAAATGTCATGTGATTTAAAGACAAATCACGTGATAAATTCCTACCCCCTTTGGACCACGTGATAAGTGGGGGAAAATCTTTAGACCACGTGACAGAAATGAGTTTAAAATCGATTCCATATTTAATATTAAATAATTTAATTTTAACCTTATTTAAATAATGTAAAAATTGATTTATTGATTTTATATATCAATACGTAGAAGAATATATTATAACTTTTTATTATTTGAAAATAATTACAGTAATTATTTAAATTTAAATATTCTTTGACGATAACCCTTTAGGCTATCATCAATATTAAACGTATAGAATCTTAAATATAAAATTTAAAATTTTAATGAATGAATTAAAATAAATCTATAATAATTTTAATTTATTTATAACTTTATCTCTAACCATTTAACCTATATTTTAAGCTTTTTATAACTTTTAAAATCACTCTAAATAAATAGAAATGTGTCATATATAGGGCCTATATTTAAAAAAAAAATTAAAAAATATATTTATAAAATTATAAAGTGATAATTTGTATTAATAACTATAAAAATTAAAATTTTATCTCCTTAAAAACAAAACAAAAAAATTTTTTTTTCTTTTTTAAATTGGAATTTTTGAGTAAAATTAAGAGATAAATATTTGTGTGTAATATCGAATTAAATTTTACTTTGCAGTGGATTACAAGTTGCCAATTATAAATTTCTCGTTTATTAATTTAGGATTATCAGTATTTATCAGATTATCAGAAAGCAAAACGGCGAAATGTAAACACTTGGTTCCAATTTGGCGTCGACGATACGTCAAATTACATAGGAAAAAAGTATGTCCCTTGATGATCAAAGTGCTCAACAGCCAACGTGGTACAACGGTAAGTTCCATCAATTCTTTCTATTAAACGCTTCCATTCCGTTCATTTATTATAATAACTTATCTTTAAAATAAATAAATAAATAAATAAACCGCGTGTAATTTACATTAATATAGTATAAATCGTCACAAAATTCGGTTAACCGAGCTTATTTTGATTACGTTTTTTGTGACACGCTCTTCTAAGCTTTCAATTTTACGATTCTCATTTACAAGTGTATTTTAAATACATAAAATACGCGTTGAACTGACTTTTTGATCGACCCTTCACGCTTTTATCTTGTTCAATGGTCTTACATTGCGTGAAGATAAAAAAAAACAAATACGGTTAACTGACATTTGGCACACACCCTTTTGTGTTTACAGTTGTTCGAAGATAGACTTAAGTTGTTAAAAAAAAAAAGGTTAATGAATTTACCGGAACACATAAAACACGGTTAATTGACTTTTGGGCCACCCGTATATCTACGTTACGTTTAGGCTTACTTTTTTTTTTGTTTGAAGATAGAGATAGAAACAAAAGTACATACAAGTAATAAAAATTTTTTTAAAATGGAATTAAAAAAAAAATAAATTAAATTGGTATCCGTCTAAGAACAGTTTAAGCAAGTGTAAACAAAATTTTAACAAAACGCTTGCAAACAATAATGGCGTAGGTTCAGCAAATTTATTTTTAAGATTGACTTTAGATTGCCATTTGCATATGAACTGTCTCCAAGTAACGAGAAGAGAAAGAATTTTATTAACATGTTTCTAGAAATAATCCCCAGAGACCTTGTTATATTATATTTTTAAAGAAAGAATGTATAAATATTACGGGTCGATACCAATTTGCGAGTAATTGGTATTACTTCATTCATCCGTCTGTCTATAGATAAATTTTAAAGGCTAAATGTTAAAAGATAGAATAAATGAATTTATCAAGAGTTTATTTATTCGTGATTGATTTAAGATAATTTTTATTTTTTATTTTTTCCTTTAAACCCGACGACAGTTCGTAATATATTTTTAAAAATAACCTCAAAGTTAACAAAACAAATAAGATTATAATTTAGGTTAAATTGAGAAGAGAGTTTATAATTATTATATAAGATATCTAGCCCTTTAATTAAGGCCTTAAACTATAATATCTTATATAACAGGGCCCTTTTCTCTTATATATATATATATATATAGAAAATAATAAGTTTTGTAGAGATGTTATAAAGGCCTCACAACTATAGACTCGAAACACCTCTAAAAATAATTTATAGAGAAGGACTTATGCTTTATAAAGGCCTCACAATTTTCCTTGTATCTAAGCTATAGATTCATAAAGAGAGGCCCTAAGTTTTCATCTTATTTTCCTTACGTGCAAATCCTGCCCTTGTTAGGTAACATTTATTAAATCTGCAATAAATTTTAATCGATAAAAAAATAATAATAATAAAGAAAGAGTTGTTATATAAGTTTAGGTCATGAAATAAATTTGATATATTCTAAAGAAGTGAAAATACTGTTTAATATTAAGCTCAACGTGCTCATAAATTTATATCCTTTATAATACTTTCTACTAATTTTTCCTATTTTATAATTCTTTGATGATATTTATTACATATTTACCGTTGGCACATGAATAGCAACTTTAGACTTACAACTAGCTATCAGGGTTTTGACCATTCTTTTAACAGAAAAAAAAGTATATNAAATTTATATCCTTTATAATACTTTCTACTAATTTTTCCTATTTTATAATTCTTTGATGATATTTATTACATATTTACCGTTGGCACATGAATAGCAACTTTAGACTTACAACTAGCTATCAGGGTTTTGACCATTCTTTTAACAGAAAAAAAAGTATATGCATATATATATATTTTAAAAAAAAGACACAGAGAACCGGTCTACAATAATTACTTCAATCCAGTTTTCCGGAAGTCGTTTGATAACTTTGTGATCCCAGTTGCAATTTCGAGACTGTTTTATGCAAAGCAAGATATACAACCAAAATAAATTTTATAATATTAAAAATGTCAAAAGAAATATTCAGTTTTTCTCACTTTTTTCTCCTTTTGTTTTATTGATAAAATATAATTTTTTTGGGAGTTTAAAACTGTTCATTATCGTTAATTCTCTCGAGAAATTGCACGCCATTTTTCTGAAAACACAAGGGAAAAAAAAAAAGGAACGTATTGCTAAGGAATCTATTTAACGTTTGCTTACGTCATTCTTTGTTAATCAGATGTCTACACACACAGACAGATAAACGTGATCGACAGTATCTAAAAGAGAAGAGTAACTAAACCATTCTCTCGACTAATTGTTGCCAATTCAGATTGTTCTTAATTTTCTTTCGACCAATCATTGTTAACTGTGAGGTCATTTGTATGCATTACTTGTGTCTACACAGGTTTCTTAGATAAATAGTACTTGTGTCATAACGATGTTTCGGACTTTGAACTCTATCGAAACAAGTTAAGTTTATTGATGCAAACAAAACAATATTTTTTTTTTTTCTGTTTTAATTTCCAGAAAATTTGCACGAAATTATTTACGTTTATCTATCTTAAAAATTTCTTAATATATTTAAATTTGTTACAGTAATTTTTGGTATATTTTTTTAAAACAATTTTACACTTCGCTATCTTGTTTACTGTCCTATTTTTTGGTTGGTTCTTTGTTATTTTCTAGCACACACGTGGAAATTAGAATTGATTTTATAGTGCCTACTTTTTTAAAAATAAATTTGGTAATATTTATTTAAAATAAGTATATTAAATATACATAAATAAATTAAAAATATGAAGGAAGAGAGAGAGAGAGAGAGAGAAATATTATGATATGATTTCACGTATAATGCTCATCCCAATTTTAAATTTGGAAATTCGTGAAGTAGTGTCTTAAATTCGAGTTAATGTTACATATATATACTCAAATTTCTTAAAAGAATATTCATTATACAAGTTTTTTATTTACTAATAACCTTATTAAAATTTTCCAAAGACTTATTCTCTTTAAAAGGAGTATTTTACTTCACAGATGTATTCAAATTAACATTGATTTTTATACGCTAACAATGCAAAAAAACGACATTTTTCAAACATTTATCACTGATAAATAAATAAATAAATATAATTAAAATAGATGACATTAATATTTATATAAAACGTAATAAATTAAGATATAAATTCGGGCCCAGATAAAGATTTGTACATAGTAATCGCTTGATTATAGATATAAAAGGTTAAAATTACGAATAGAAGGATATAAAAAATTTAGTTTTTTATTTAAAAAAACATGATATGAAAGAATTAAATTGTTTTCTTGGCCCCATCTCATCTCTCACGCCCTATATACAATACATATTTATAATATAAAACATATGGAATGTATATAAAGTAAGTAAGATATCAAAGATATACGAGGTATACGTGCTCTATCAATTTAATCACAATGATAACTTTTTAAGAGGAATTGTTTGTGCAATAACTTATCAAAATAGTTTGTATATACATATACAAGCTTATTGATATAAGTTTAAACGAAGGGTATGTCGATAAGTAATACGATCTAGATAATATTTGTTTAGAAAGGGGCACTTAAAAAGGTTTTAAGATGAATGATTTTTACTTTATAAAAAAAATAAAAAATAAAAAAAAATATTAATTTTAATAAAATTTTCACTTTAAATTTGTATGGAGTGAGGTAACTTTTTCTAAAAAAAAAAAAGGTATTAAAAAAACATATACAAGTCGACCCCCCGATAACACTGTTGATAATTCCGTTTTATATGAATTCTATGTTGTATGAGTCACTTAAATTTTACAAATACGTGTGCCAGGCTGTGAACGGCTCACGTATTTGTAAAATCTAAATGACTCGTACAACATGGAATTCATATAAAACAGAATAATCAACAGTGTTATAGGGGGATCGAATGGTATTAGATTTTAAGCGCCATCTGTGATTAGGAGAAGTTACTAAAAATAAAAAAAATTAAATATTTTCATTATAATATAATTTGAATCGAGTTTATATGGAAATATTCGAAAAAAAAAGATAATAGATTCGATACGCTAATGAACAGTTGATAAAATAACAAACCGGAAGTAATTTAATATATAACGTGGACAGACAGTGTATATCCTTTTGAGTTGCGATACCATTTAACGCTTAGATTACAGTATATTATTCTATATAAATTATATATATTTGACTAAATGCTTAATGTTATCTAAAGTTCCGACTGTAATGTCTGAAACGTTAAACTCTACTTAAAAAAAAATATCTCGGTCGTCTAATATTTCTGCCATTTATTTATTTTTTTTTATTCTATGGTTAACCAAAATGATTTGATGATAAATTTTCTTTATTTCCAATTACTTCTCTTATTTTATTTAATTATTTTTTATGTTATTTATTATTAGTTAATTATTTTAAATTACTAATTAATTTATAAAGATTTTCTTCTTTTTAAATCCGTAAAAAATCAGTCAATTTTTTTAATTAATTAACTGCTATTAATTAAATCATTATAGAATATAAAAATAGAAATTTTATCCTTGATAGACAATATATTTGCAATGGGTTTATATTTATTATATCAATTTAGATAGGTTTTTAAAGCAAAATTTTTTAATTAAAAACACGTTTTTAAATCGTTTAAATTATTAAATCTTATATGTTTATGAATTTTTAATATGGAACACAAGTTTAAATGTTCAAGAGTAACGGTTCCTAACAAATTTCTAGCATAAATTGTTCTTTATTTTGATACGGAACATAAAGGAAACCATTAAAGAAAATCATATAAAATGTTATCTCATATCTTACTTGAATAATAATTTAATTATTCTAATGATAGTGTATTTATTTCCTAGATTTATTTTTAGATTATGTAAAAAATAAATAAATAAATAATGGTAATTAACTAAATTTTCCTTAACCTAGAGAGGTTCTGGCCTGTAGCCTGTAGCCTATTTGGCCTATGATATGTTATAACTCATCGTCCTTGTATCAACGTGACACCGAGGGCTTGTGAAAATATATTAATTTTTAATAACGTGTGTGGGTTGATTAGATTTACTTGTTAATGCTATACATTTAAATAAAATTAATAGATTCGTAAATATTTTATTTGCATTTAAAGAATGCTGTAACATAAAAATAGTATAAAAATTTCATTATTTTTTTTTTAGATATGTAAGCGGACAGACAGACAGACGTGTTAGTTTATTAGTTATATATTTAGTGGCTAATTAGGTGAATTGTGTGTTTATTAGATGTATTAATTTACTAAACTCGATAAAATTTTGTATAGTTTCGAATGATACAAATATCTAAATTGTACTCAATATCCCCTTTAAAATATAAGTCTTTATTAAACAATAAAAAACTTGATGTAAATGAAGTTCCCACGCACTTCCTTAAAAGACTTTAGCTTGCTAGAATAATAGTATTTTTGTTTGATGAATAATAAAAACTCAACAAATATTGATTCATTTCTTATTTGCATTGCAAATGAGTTCAAATGGTTCTGGTTGCTAATGCTTTTTGTTAGGAATAAAAATTCTTCCCAACTTTTATATCACACAATTGCATTCTTCTATGACAACACTGCGTTGGCATTCTTCACTATCGACTGTAAAATTTAAAAAAGAAAAGGAAAAAAAAAATCCTACAAAGTTTAGATAAGTTTTAATTCAAGAAGAGGAAGGATAAAAAAAATAATAAATATAATAATAATAATAATAATAAATTTATGCAAACGTGAAGTTTTGTTGATAAAAATTCATATTGTTTCTGCTTTATGTTAATTTGTAATTATCTAAAGTTACATAATTATTTTGTGTATTAACATAATAATATGACACAATAAAAAAAATTATATATATATCTAGTACTGTGTAGAGATAAAGTTCCACGTGCCCTGTCTAGAAAGGGAACATAAAGACAGATCGAGTAAGACAGGGATGACTCATCATCAACTATGAGCCGTTACCTGGGACCAGGTAGAGTAATTATAGAGGCCCGGGGCAATGTGCGTTCCTGCCACCTAGAGCGCTGCTGTCCTTGAGCAGAGAGCACTTGTTGCAACATGGACGCTAGAGCCAACAGGGCTGTCAGAATCGTCTATTGAAAACAAAGCATTTCGGATAGGAAGTTGTGGGGTTCTTTCATACCTGGCTTAAATCAATGAATGGATTTTCGCAGGTAAGTCTAAGGGTTATCGGCTCTGTCGTTTTGACATGGATAATCTACACGACACCTTGTCGTGCATCGGTCGAACGTGTACAGAAAGTGTCGTTAGGATTGTTATGACATCCGTTGGTACAGAGTCTGTACTCCAGATGTCGTTGGCTTTAGTTTTCAGTCGTGATAAAGTTCAGCGTACTTATGTACTGCAAGTACAAAGTCGCAAACTAATTTGTAATCAGTTTTGCGGAATTGTAAAGAGTAGAAATGTTATTACAAACCGAATTAGAATAATTTAAATCTTTTGTTTCAACTTTAATCGGTTAATTTGATTTATTTTAACTATCTTCGAGTGTGTAGAGTACAGTACAAAAGTTGTACACAGTTTCACTTAGAAAATACAGGTTTAATCTAATAAAATACTGTACGAAGTGCAATTTTACTTCCTTTTATACGAATTTAATAAATATTTACACAGAAATATTTTAGATATGAATCAAGGTTAAACGCAATAACGACAATTATGAAATCATTTCGATTGTTTAAAGTATAAATTTATTTATTTATTTTTTTTAAAACAATTTTTACTCCAATAAAAAATAAAATAATAAGCATTTAAAAAAATTAATTTATAAAGTTACAAAACGTAAAAAAAATTTTAAAATTCTTCCCATGTATATTCGTATATAGGATAATAAATTAAATTTTGCCACCGCGCTTACACCTTGAACTTTGTAGCATCATCTATAATTTCTAGATTAAATTTAAAGTTTTAAAATAAGTATGCAATTTAATACATTGTTAAATTATTTAATTTAATTGGTATATATATATATATATATATATATATATTTATATATGAAAACAATATTTTAAAAAAATATAGGCCTATATATTTATACTTGTACATATTTGTTTCTAGTCATTAGAAATCGTTGGGAATGTACAGTAGTTGTTATATAATTAAGTCGAATTAGTAATTATACTAATTACCTACCGTTTGACAAATCATCGAGAATGATGGGAACTTGATGAAGATAAGTTGTACCATCGGTACACTTCAATCACTGTTAAACACGTGCAGGGATGTAAGCTTTCCTCCATCATCTGGTATTTAAATAATCAGAAAAATAACACAAGTTGTATCATGTTTTAATTATATTTAATGTAAATAAATTCGGTACGTTCTGTATGTCTGTTCGCTGCTATAAAAATAAAAGAACTTTAAAGATTATTGTGTACAAGTAGTTAACAGTGTTTTTTTTAGATATATAATTAAAAGATTATTATTAGTTAAAAAACTTATACAGTAAGCAATATCTAAAAATGATCTTAAGATATAAGTAAGCTTAACATCTCGAGTCAATGGCCAGATACTGAAATCTAATTATTGGTATCGATTAAATTATCTTATTAGTATTGTTTGCTACTCTTTAATTAATCTATTGTAATGATCTTATAACAGGTAAACTTTTTAAAGGTAACAAATGACTTTCATTTTAAAGATTTTTCAAACAAATTAACTTCTTAATAAGGAAATTATTAATAAATTTTTTTTTCTTTTCCTTTTCAAAAGAATTTTAAACTGAAATTTAATGAAATCATCGTTCTTAATTAAAAAAAAATATATATCTTCTGTTATTGACACACGACGTTTATAAAATGAAAGCAATTTAAATTTTATAAAATGAAAATATTATTGCGTTAATGTAAAGAGGAAAAGATGGTGGAAGGAAAACATTTTTTTGTTTACATTTTGAGTAATGTACAGAAAAGGTAATTCGCATTTAATATCTCTTTATCAATGTAGTGAAACAGACTATACATGCTTCCTATAAATCTATAAATAGACTCTCTTAACTGAAGTGGGTTAGATAAGATTACTTGACGTCATGAAACAAATGTGTAATCTTTACAAATTAATCAGATTTTTATATAATTTTTTTATTAATATTTACATTAAAATAACTCAAAAGATGTTTTTTTTTTGTATATTTCTGGATTAATTCTTTACAGTTTGTTACTATTTTACGCAAAATTTATTACTTTACACGTGGAAAATTAAATAGGAAGTCACATAAAATTAAATAAAATATTCTAGAAATATCTTGACTCAAAATTAATAAAAATGAAAAGTTGATTTTAAATTATATATATATTTTTTAATATTGTATGCTGGGTTTTATACACACCTGTTACCTGATGCCAACAGTATTTTGGGGGATAAATGATACTCTATCTTCCATTCTACAACAGGTAGTGAGTCATCTTTTGTACCTGCTGTCCTTGAACACAGGTTGGATGAATGTGGGGGATGTTAAGGTCCGGCGACCTCGACTCTACTGTGTCGTGTGGTATCTATCCTCTTTTCCTACACTACAAAGTTCTTAATGAAGTGGTCACCAATGTCCTCCTGTTTAGTAAATCTAACCACGTTCTCAATCTACTCCGTTACTTCCTTATCTGATAGCCTTCTACTCTGTAACACCTGGTTGATTATCAACAGGAAAAGAACTAACGTAACCATATAGAATCATCAATGGATATTATCATCGAACAATACTTCTGAACACACATATATGCCATATTTATTCAGCAAATATTTTCTAGTTCTATTGAAGATTTCAAGCAGGAGTCACGGGTTCAGATATTATCATTGGTTCCATATTTAATCGCATTATTCTGTAAAAATCTTTTGTAAGGATTCTTCTGAAATGCTATTATTTACATTATATACAAGGAGGAGAATTTTTGTATATAAAATTTATCCTTTAGAAAGGTTAACAGATTAAAAAAAAAGTTAATTAAAATAATAATTGTCGATGCTATAAATAATTTAAAAATCTTTAAAATTTTACAATAAGATATTTTATTTTTATTTTAATTGTCTGTTCAATTTATAGTGTATTGTTTATTGCAATATTTTAAATTCAATCAGCCACAAGGTTATGTACTTTTGGCGAACAAAAATTACTATTGTTACTTCATTCAGAAGATAAAGGTGCTTATAAACCTGAAAGATAGAAACAAGGCTATATTACCAAGTTAATCACTAGTTATTCGTCCTTGAATTATTCTCAGGAGGAAAAAAAAAAGGATCAGCTATAGTTCATATATCGAAAGAGAAGTCAGAGTACTTTTTATGAAGTACAATAGCCTTTGAATGGCCTTACAACGTCACCGAAATGAATTTTTAGTTTTATAGAAACACAGTAGAAGGCAGGTGTTTAAGGGGTTGTACGTCATACGCTCCTTACGTACCTCATGTCTTTGCGTCACGAGAACCTTTCTATTCACTTTCACACGCACGCCATTTTTTCAACCAGTGGCAGAATGACTCACTCCCAGACCTGTTTCGATCGTTGGAACAGTCTTACAATGAAACAATGTTGGTTTGATAAAATAATCTGCTTAATAGCTCTATATAATGCCAATGTTACTGATTTATTTTATATATTTTTATCATACAAATGGCTTTAGAGGTTATAAAACTTTATACTAGAAAAATGGAGTAGTGTTTCATATTTTTGTAAAAATTCAGATGAATCAGGCATTCTTTTATTTTATTATTATTATTATTTTTTTTTTTAATGTTCAATAAGCTTAAAATATTGTCGAAGATTACTTATCGAATTTTAAGTGGAATGTACATAAAATAAACGATAAATTTTAAATTGATTAGGTAATAATGGTGTTTAAATAACCATTTATGGTGATTGTTTTGTCTAAATATTAGCCTATATCATAAGAAGAGGTGGTATTTATTGCGTTACATTTCTGTCCTACATTCTATCATCGGAGACACACCCTGTTTAATCTTCTTTTAAATTTTCATTTTACATAGTAACTACCATTTAAAAAATGAATTTTTATTATCATTTCCTTTTCTGTAAATAGGGTATTTATTATAGAAAAACAAGCAAAATTGCTTAACGCTATATAAATTCGCTTTATTGGTTATTTCAATTATTTACAACTTAAAAAAAAAGGTACATTATTACACTTAAATTATTTATATATCAGGTAAAATGACAGTTATGTATATACTTCTAATAATAAAAAATTAAATTACTTATTAAATTAAAATATATATATTTGAATCAACTGAAATGTTATATCTTTGAACAGCAATATCAAACAAATGTCCAACATCTGTTACACATTTGTTTGATATCGATACAGTATATGTTTATGAACTCTTATTTGTTTTAAATGGATCTAAAAATAACCATATTAAATTTAAATAAATATTAGTTAATTTTATAAATTATTTAATAATATACACGTTTAATTTCCTTATAAATTTTAAAAGTATTTGTATAGCTTAATTAATGTTTTTCGTAAAAATAGCACATATTAATTAGTTAATAATATACTAATTAAACCAATTATTTATACGGTTTAATTAATTAATTAATTAATTAATATTTTACGAATATCATTAATTAAATCGAAGAAAAGTTTTAAAATTTAAAAGAAATTTTTATATTAATAGCATAATTCTTAAAATTATGTAATAATTTATTGATCCCTTTTATTATATATAGAACGTGCCTATGAATTATATTGATATTTTAAGTTATATTATTTTTAAATTTAATTTCTGATAGAAAAAAAAACTTTAATTAAATTTTATACTGAATTTGAGTTTGTTCTTTAAGATAAACTTTTGAAGAGAGACCTCAAAGTTTGTATACATTAAAACTTATATTTATAAACACTATAAATATTTATAAAGGAAGATATTGTATACATTTAAATCTAATTTAAAATCTTTAAAATTAAAATTAAGAGTAAAAATTTTAATCTTAAAATTAATTATACGAGGAAACTCAATTTCTATAATTTTATTTAATTTTTGATAAATAACATTAAGAAAAATAGCATTTAAAATTTCATAATAATAAATTAAATTTTTTTTTTTAAATTTTGAAACAAAATCTAGAAAATTAATAAATTCCGACAAAAATTTTATTAATTTTTCTGACTTTTTTTTAGTAAATTTTATTGAGTTTTTTTTTTACATTTTTATAACTAATATTTTTAGAATTTTGAATTAGAGAAAAATTCTGGAACATTTATCACAAACTTTTCTTCATGATATCCAGAGACTCAAAATTCCAAAAAATAAAATAAAAATAAGTCGAGGAAAAAATCAAATAAATTTATGCAAATTTATTTATTAACAAATTGATTGGACTTTTGAAACTTACGAATATGAAACCAATATTAACTTTTAAAGTGTGCAATTCAGTTTTTTTTTTCCTCGATTTATTGACCAGAATTCCTAACGTTTACTTTCTTACATGATCAAAGTCTATTCTAAATATGATATAGACTTTATGAAATCGAGAAAAATCTGGTGACATCTTTTGAAAATCAAACATCGCTGCACAAAATCTCATAAGATGGAATATTTTCATGGAAGAAATAAACTAAGTGTGTAGTCCGAAAATAAATTGCTTAACATTCGATTTGACACGATCCTTCTGAAAATTCAATAATGTTATTAAAATTATATATAGATTAGTTAAATTTTTTATGCTTTTAGTTTACTGTACACTCATCTGTAACTGCTTGTTTTAATTTAGTATTTCGTTCCTCATTAAGTTTCTTACGCCTCTTGTCTTTATATTTATCTATTTATTTATTTTATGTATAAATATAAGATACCTTTAAGAGTAGTAAAAACTTTGGAGCAGTTGTTCTCTAGTGTTGTTTTTAAATTTGATAATCTATAATCTATTTGGTTATTTGATTTAGTTTTATGCACTGTATATTTTAATCTTATATTTATTAAAGTATATTTTACAAATAAATGAAATGACAAAATAATAATTTTCTAAAGATAATTTAAGTGTTAAATTTTAAACTTTTTGAAAATATTATACATAAATTTAATTCGGTTTAATGTAATCTATAATTTAACGAATATCAAAGTAGAATTTATAAATTAGTTTTGTTTATTTTAGAAAATTTCGAATTTTAACGCTTAAAATATCTTTAGAAAATTATTATTTTGTATTTTATCGTTTCAACAAGACATAATAAATGTTAAATTTTTAATGCTTAAAGTTTTACAAGAACATCTTTACTAAAATTAAATTTTAAAATATATACTCAGGAGATTGTACATTGTTAACTCTTTCTTTCTAGTCTTAAATTATAAAATTATTAGCAAACTTTTGAAAATATTTCATAAATTTCATGAAAACAAATTCTTACATAAATTTTATATAATAAACAAATATTTACAAAGAATATAGCATTTGTAATTTGGATTAATTCGTCAAACATTAAAAATAATCATCACTAACTGCTTCAACCTTAAAAATTAGTCCATAATTTTCTTTATAAAACATTTTAATAATATAATTTAATCATGTTCTGTAAAATATAAAGGTAATATTAAACAATTTAAAGTAATTAATTCAGTAACATTACAAGATACATTCATTATAACGCTATATATATACAGTGCCTCAGAGCTTGTGTGGAGTTAGAAATGGTATCTTTTATCAATTATTATTTAAATACACGTAGAATGTTTATTTAAATTTTAAGATTATTTATTAATTTTATTTTCTGTTAGTAAAAATAATGATTTAAATAAGTAAAAATCACCGTATATCGAAGACCCACATGCTTAATAATTAGATATTACACTATAGTTAGTTATTCGAGGCATTTTATGCTTGATGAGTTTTATAAAAGCTTTCACGTGGTACATTATTATAAGAAAAATTTCGATGTTATCACAACTCGATGCTTTTATCTACAGGAAATCCTTTCTATTCTTCCAAGCAAAAGTGAACATTGGAAAAATATTACACATTTGCGTCAACAGTATGAACATAGGATGCTTGCTGTTTTGACATCCAATTTTGTTGTCTTCGCAAGATATAATGATTGGCTTAAACATGTACCATGTTTGTTTTTCTAAGAAGAAATGTCTAGGCCTGTATCATCAATATAAGTATATCAGTTTGCCTCAAACTTAGTTAATAACTTGGATAAAATTGTTTTTTTTTNTCATAACTTGATAGTGTATAAGTTACAAACAATACAACCAAAGCTCTGAATCAACACTCAGTTTAACCCATTGGATTATTTATTGATCACATTAAGGCTAATTTAATTAATTAATCATCAAAATTTTGCCTAGAGATAAACAGTTGTGCTACCATCTGTATAAAGAAAATAGCCCTAAGTATAGCTGAAAAATAATTCAGTGATTTAAGTTTATTTTATAAATTATACAATTATATTAATTCTGCCTCTGTGTCCTTAATATTTCAAATTTTGTTTTCATATTGTCCACGTAGACCTTGTTTACGAATAGGATTTATACTGGTATAGTTTCGAATTAGCAAAGACAAGTTTTGACTAAGACTTCCTTCCTTTGCTAATTCAAGCTACACCAGTATAAGTCTTATTTGTAATCAAGGTCTATGTGGATAATATAAAAACAAAATATACAATTATATGTTACTGTATAGGGATTCACCCATATTATTGTGAATCATGTTTCAATAAATAATCATGATTTATAGATTTATCAAGATTTAGAATCTAAGTATCTCAATATTGTGAAAATGAAGGTTCATATTATATTGTTCATAATACTTTTTAATTATTTAGTCTTATGCACAAACTAATTTTTTAAACGAAAGTGGAAATGAATGTTGCGATCCAAGAATATTACCAATACCAATGGCCAGGAAACGTTTGTACAAGTAAGTTTAATGATTTTAATTTATAAAAATCATGTTTATAAGATAACATGTTGTGTACATGCGATATTCAAACTATATTCTAAACATAATGGAATTTTTCTAGATTTCTTGTTATAGTTTTACTTTATAATTAATTACATTCAATAATTGTAAAAAAGAGAAGCTATTCTAGCTCAGTGAATTGGATTAAAGCCAGTTTAATAAATTATAATTGAATTAGTAAAGAGAAATTAATTGTAGCAGTAATATAATTTTTATCCAGAAAGGTTCTATCTTTAGGCCAATTTTTTTCTTACAGAACACAATTCTAAATTAATTATTAAAATATTAATTTAATTATAATTATTAAGTTTAGCAAGAGGTGGCACCAAATGCTTACTTCTAGTGCCAAATTACTCAGCATTTAATTATTAATAGTAGTAGTATAGCCCAATATAATGTGGCAATCATTTGACTTTAACATGCTTTTTAAACATTAAAAGTATTATGAGGATTTTCTATAAACAGTAAAAGGATTATAAGAGTCAAGACTTTTTATTTGGGTCTGATGATGGGACGGTGAAGTTCCGAAAAACATTTAACCAAATAAAAAGTTTTGACTTATAATCATTGTAGTGTTATTCTGAGAAATAAGTAGTTAAACAAACATCATAGAGTGTGCTTAAACAAACTTTATGTAGGCTACATATAACACAGTGATAAGTATTTGTGTGTCTAAACGTATCTAAACAGAAAACGTACGGTAACACATGGTATTTCATGCTTTAATGTTTAGAACTGGTTTAATTAATTGTAAAATTGTATTTATAATGACATAATAAATTATTGTACACTAGACTTGTTAATTCAGGTATTTCTTGCACAGAAGGGTGCCAATTGGCAAGAGTGCTGGATTATCGAGAATGTATAAACTTAAATGATGTGATCTGTCAGCCTTCGGTATTGATTCTGTTTGGAACTTGCTGTTTTTGTTATTGTGAAATTATGTACAGTATTGTAAAATTAATTCTTTATTAACAAAATCTTCAAACAGTATTGATTTTCAAACTGAAACATGAAACAGTATCTTAACATAAACAATTTGTACAACTGGATACAGTTCAAATAAACACATTAACACCAAAATCCAGCAGTAAAAAACACTTTAATAGGCAAACAAATGTTTTTGTCTCTGTTAAATGGTCATTCTCAACTTTGTAAACTTAGTAAATTCAAATGGAGATTTCAATTAGAACATAATTTGAGTTCTAATTGTGATCGCCATTTGAATTTACAATTTTCTGCAAAAGTTTTGTTTCCCAGAACTTAGGTATTAATGCTAATTTATACCATCCTTAGCATGAACAAACACTTCGTAATATATCAAAAGCAGTTTTTGATGATAATTTCCATTTCATTTACCAATTATTTTTCATGTAACATTAAAATAATAGACAAGAAAATATAAGTATGTACTCATATATAGTCAGATTTTCCATTTGTTAGCATAAGAAATTGACACTAAATCGAGTATGGCGCTAAACTGAAATAACTAGAACAGTAGCCTATATAAGTATGTACTCATATACAGTCAGATTTTCCATTTGTTAGCATAAGAAATTGACACTAAATCGAGTATGGCGCTAAACTGAAATAACTAGAACAATAAGGATTATATATAGTAATGAGGTCTACACAAGTGCGAGTTGAAAATCACGTGATTTGGTGACAATGCAATATCCTAGATTTAGTAATTCACAGATATTGAAGAGGATTCTCGAATATTTTTGAGAAAGATTCATGTATTGTTATTATACAGCGGTTTAATTATATAAATACAATGTATAGAGGAAATAAAAATAAAATCTTTCCCCACATGCTTAATAATTAGATATTACACTATAGTTAGTTATTCGAGGCATTTTATGCTTGATGAGTTTTATAAAAGCTTTCACGTGGTACATTATTATAAGAAAAATTTCGATGTTATCACAACTCGATGCTTTTATCTACAGGAAATCCTTTCTATTCTTCCAAGCAAAAGTGAACATTGGAAAAATATTACACATTTGCGTCAACAGTATGAACATAGGATGCTTGCTGTTTTGACATCCAATTTTGTTGTCTTCGCAAGATATAATGATTGGCTTAAACATGTACCATGTTTGTTTTTCTAAGAAGAAATGTCTAGGCCTGTATCATCAATATAAGTATATCAGTTTGCCTCAAACTTAGTTAATAACTTGGATAAAATTGTTTTTTTTTTTTATCTCCTTAAAAATGAATAGAACAATAGAATTATCATTTTAAATTAATCTTCAGATAATTACAGTATTTAAGTATAATTTTTTAATAGATTAATAGCTTAGTTTAAACTNCGTGATTTGGTGACAATGCAATATCCTAGATTTAGTAATTCACAGATATTGAAGAGGATTCTCGAATATTTTTGAGAAAGATTCATGTATTGTTATTATACAGCGGTTTAATTATATAAATACAATGTATAGAGGAAATAAAAATAAAATCTTTCTTAATTTTTATTTAAAAAAAAATCATAAATATGGCCTGTAATTATATAATTGAGTGGCCTCTTGAAATATCCAGTTTCAATTACACAATTATAAAAAAAAATAAAAAATAAGCTTTAAATATTTTATATTTTAATTTTTTTCCCTTCTCTAACAAAATTGATAGATTACAATCTAACGCTAGATCTATTTGGGTGATTTACAACTTGATAAAAATAAAAATAATTCCGAGAAGGGACTCAAAGTCGCGAGAATACTTCAAATTGCACAACAGATATTTAAGGTGTATCCCAAGGGGCATCTCCTGTTTTCTTTTCCTTTTTTTCCCCTTATTTTATTTTATTTTTTTTTATAAAAAATTTAAGATTGAACTAAAGGAATAGATTGTGTAGAAGATATTTGTCTTGCTAAGAATGGTTTATTATCTTAGGAAGTGAAAAATGATCTTGTTTAGTTGCGTGTGTAGAGGTCTAGCTTTGGGTTTTGTATGTATATATGTGAACGATAGTCGACGAATACGTAGCGATGCAGTGAAGCAAAACGTTTTCAATCCTGTCAGCAATACTGATAACCGTTTCTGGAAATGGTTTTTCAATTTTCCTAAACTATTCTAAAGGACTGTTTGCATATATTCCATCCTATCAGATTTTATTTTTTTATTTTTTTGCATGAGTAACAATAGACTTCAATTGAGATGAATAAAATAGAAAGTACCATTTAGTATATCGACTATGGCTAAGAAAATGAGCTCAGAAAATATTTTAAATGAAAAATTCCTATTCATAATGTAATCTAATGACCCCACTTTAGCAATAGAATCAATCAATGAGCTTTTATTACATTACTTATTCTACGAAATGTATGGTTTAAGATTAAAATCCATCCCGTATATTACGAATTTCTATCAAATTTTTTTCGTACATAAAAAAAAAATATATATATTTTATAAAAATAAAAAACAGCTTTGATTAGCGTTCAAAAGTGCAAGGTCGTTACCAGATATAATTTAGTAGAATCCATATTCATAATGATTGAATGACACTGTNAACAATATATATATATATATATATATATATATTTTAAACTTTAAAAGATTTTATTTTATTGATGTATAAAAATATGGAAATACAGTATTTCATTTGGGAGTTGAGTTTTGATGCGCTGTTTACGTTTCGGTGAGTGATGAAATGCAAGCATCCTAGTGAAGAGGAATAAGTGTTCTGCTCCCTCCTGTCCGTTTTGGGCAGCAATTATGAAAATAATAAATAAATAAAATTCTTCTATAGCTATTTAAAGCAAACTAAGACAACTTCTGTAAGCTGGAATTCCTGAAAAATTCTTTTCTTTTTTTTTTACTACGTTCCAGCATCAATGTTGAAAAGCGCTTATTAGTGTCAATCAATGCGTCTGTTTGTCCGTCTGTCGACGTTACAGATAACGTCTAACTAGTAAAACGGATTTTAATGGAATTTGTGAGGGAGTTATTGAGAAAAAAAAAGTCAAAAAGTTTTTAAAATTGGTTTAATTTAAGGTTAAAATTTTTTTTAAAATTATTTATTTATTCCTTATATGTAATTCTATTTAATTTATAATGGCATATATATTTTTATAGCTCACATTTATCTCTATTTACTTAGTAAGTGAATGTTGAAAATTTTATGAAGAATGTTTTATTATTCCATAATTTTATATGAAACTTTATAAAATTTCTTACTATTTTATTAATCTAAACTACTTAAATATTAAGAGTTTATAGATTAAACATTCAATTACCGTATAACCGACGTATAACCCGCACCCCATTTTTCAAAGGCATTTTTTGAAAAAATTCAGTACATTTCTATTGTATTGGAAAATAAAACACTGTAATTTTCATACTGGAAAACGTATTTAGGTACTGTACAAACAACAGCTAAATAAAAACACATATATATTTGCTGGCATATAATACGCACCCCATTTTCAGACAATATTTATTAGGGAGAAGCTTATTATACACCGGAAAATACTGTAGTTTGGGTTTGTTTTTTAATTTATAAATGCATGAATTAATGTTTTTCGTATGGCAATGAATGGGTTTCATTTGTAAACTTTAATTCATCTGCTTCTATTTAATTTTAAATAGCAAAAATCTTGAAAGTTTATAAAGTACATCCATATTGTAAACGTAATAGCTAAGGGAAGCGTATGTAGCTGTTTAATATTGGTTTGATATATTTGAGGGGGTTCACATGGTTCCCAAATATTGTATTTTTATTCTGGCAAAATTCCAAATACGAGATGCAGCATATCATCCAACTAATGATGATTTTTTTCTTCTTCTCCATCAGATAAACTCTCATTTATATAACGTGCCATTTCACCCATTTATATATAAGAAATAAGATCACAATATTTAAAAAAAATATCCAGCATTAATACTTTATTACAGTATTAAAATGACTTTCAATTATTAAAAAATATCTCGTTAAATTTTTAAAATTTTCTAGTATTTTTGAGAAAATAAACGAAGCATTATATCACATTATATTCTACAATATCATTTTTGATGTTTAAATTATTTAAATATGCAAAAATATAGTTGAATGATAATCTTAATAAATAAAATAAATAATTAAAAAGTTTTTAATGACATTTATACCCTTATTTAATTATTAAAATCGTATTTAAAGAAAGTTTTGATAATTTTAATTACTAAAAAAATAGTTGAATTTGTCACATTACATGACAGATCTTAGTAAAAAAAAATCTTTGAGTTTGATATGTTTATATTAAATTAATGATGAAATTATACAGATTTGATAATATATAATCATACATTTACGTTTTCTTTTGATATAAAACTAAAATAAATCATAGTTGATGTGAAAACCTTTGAATTATAACCGCTAATCTAACCTGTAATAAAGTTACAGGAAAATACTTGCTGAGTTGATATAGACCTACGTAGTGAAGTAATTTATAAAGAAAAAAGAAGAAAAATCATCACTATCTCTACATCTTTATAAAATACTACTGTTCATCTTCAAAATAGAGAAAAAAAATCTTACAAATTATCCTATTATTTTTGTCGAATTGTCTTTTTTGCTAAGGAAAAAAAAAAAGAAAAAATGATTTTCATCCGGTGTCTGTTGCAAGAAAGAAGAAACTACAACATAAATTATTCTTCTAATTGACATGCGGATCCTGACTTTGTCTTATGTCATTCCATTTAAGGTAAACATTTATCTTCCAGTAAAACGATTTCTAGCCCATTTGTTTGAATTTTATTAAAGGAATGTACTTAGTTACAATGAAAGTAATTCAAATTGTTAGAGAAAACAAAATCAAAATAACAATACAAACCATTTTTATGCCCATTTCGAGACTACAAAACTATTAATCAACTGATTAAAAACTTATAAATTCATAATTATTTTAAATATATTTTATTTAAAAAATATCCTAAATAGGGTTTTAAAATAGTAATGTTATGATTCATGTATCGTGAATGTAGGCACATCCGACCTTATTAAAATTTTATAGAGAAGAATATTTTAACAACTGCCTACATACCTGTAACGCTATTCAATCGGAACAGTCAAGGACCACTGGCCTATCTGTATTCGTAGTAAGCTCACCCCCATTCATAAGGTACATGACGTAATCCTAGTGTCTGCCTACGTTTGGTGATGAATGAGAAGGTGGACAGACCTTGTAAGGTGTTGAATGCAATTGTAACGAATTCTAAAACGTGTTGGATTTTGAGGAAAAATCTTTCTATTTAGAAATAGTTAGAAGCTTCTTAAAATAGTTAGTAAAGAGAAATAAATTCCCCATTTGTTACGTAATTGAACGTGAGTTAAATGTTTAATTATTGAAGCTTACGTAAGAGTAACGTAAAAGTCAAACACTCGGTAGTATACTTGCCTAAAAACGTCACACCTAGTGGTTATATTTGTTTGAAAACGTCATCAAAGTGTAACACCCGGTAGTTATACTTACAAAAAAGTCAAGAATGGAATATTTAGTACTTAGACTTATCTAAAAATAATCGCATGAGTGACTTTTTTTTAGTAGGATATGCCCATTATTCATTACTATAATTACTTAACTTTAAGCCAGTTTTATGAAGAATTTAATAAGAGAAAGAAGCTAATTTATATTATTTAAGCTAAATTATAGCTTAAAAATTGATTTTTCGAGCTATTTATATTACTAAACAGGCCTATATAGGGCCTATTAATGACAATAAAATTAAGCAAATTTACTAATTTAATTAATTATCAAATTTGGACTTTGTTTAAGTTAATATATTTATATTTATAAAATGATTTATTTATGGAAAAATTCTGGATACTAACCAAAGATAAATAGCTTCTCATTAAAAATAATTAAGGTTTAAAACTTATATTTTATAGAGTCAAATTAATTATTTTAAAATTAATTTTAATGATTTATCTTCCTGAAAGTTTTAAAAAACTTTTATGGTTAAACTAAATTTTAAAATATTTTTAATGTACAAGATTTGAGGTTATATAAATTTAAATATTTAATATTTTTAAATTATTTACATTATATAATTATATAGATAAAACATTTAACTAATCCATTAACGATAATTTTAAAGTTGACGAAAGGTTAAACATTGCATTAACTTATCAATAATTAATTATTTAAATGAGAAATTTTGAGCTGTTTACAGACTTATTAGATCATAAATTGTCACAAACTTAATAAAATTAGTTGCAAAAATCACATTGATTAAAGAAAATAATATATTTTAATCTTTATCTTCGGTCAATGTAAAAGATGATGAAACAAATTTAAAGTTAAAAATATTCAAATTCTTTTAAAGTTTTTTTTTTTCTTATAACATGTGAAAGAATGAAAAGAAAACCATTAAAATCTAAAACCTTTAAACATTTTTAACGAACCTTCTTGAAATCTTTGAAATTTTCATCAACAATCTTACCCTTTCATTCTTACTTCCTTAAACTTATATATACAGTAAATCCTGTTTAAATGGAACCTGCGTAAAACGGAACCTGCCTAAACGGAAAAAGTTCTTTTGTACGGAGAGATTTTCATGTTAAAAAAACCTGCTCAAAACGGAAATCTTCCAAACAGGGAAAAAATATTCGGTATATTCGGTAACGTGCGATTCCGGCTTACACAGGTTTCACTGTATATATGTTTACATTCAAATAATATAATTTATTCGTGCTAAAAAGTAAGAATTAAATATATTTACGAGTAGGTTATGTTTACGATAAGAAGGGGAAGAATATATTTTTTATTTTCGTATTCCTTGTGTTATATGTAAGCTAAGTAGAGGGCCTTCCAGAGAAGGCCTAGGACAAAATACATAATGAGATGCTATATCAAATTAAGTTATTGTATTAAAACAAATGAAGTAAACGATAAAATATTGGGATCCTAATTCCTCAGTGTCTAGGGCAATTTGCTGCTTTCCCCCTCTGAGAGTGCCTTGTATCACATATCATAAAGAATGCATTACATATATAATATATATATATATATATATATATATATCATAATCTCTTTTGATCATCATCACACGATGATCAGGAGAGATGAAAGTCAATCTTCAACGTGAAATTCAATTCAGTAATACTTTTGTAGATTAAAATAAATTTCCAAGAAAATTAGTGTTTAATTCATGCCTTTTAACAGGAATAAAATGTATAATCTTTAATTAAATTTTATTTAAATTATATTATAAATTATACACTTTTTATTCATTCCAAAAGGCAGGAATTAAATAAAGTTTTCTCGGAATTGTATTTTAATGTAAAAAAAAAGGGAGGAGGAAATTACAGAATTGAATTTTGAATTTGATGTTGGGTTTGGATACGCTTTCCATCTTTCCTTATCTTCGTATTCCTTGTGTTGAAAGCTAGCATATTGTAACATGTAAATCATTATAATGGTTAAGTTTTAAGGTCGATAGCCAACTCACGCTTTTATAGTTTATTGAATGCTAATTTCCATTTTAATGGCTAGGGTCATGAGATCAGTCGCCAATGACATCAAGCGAATGTTAACTTGTAAACCAGAATTCACATGAATCAAATCTTACTTGTTAATGTTAGATTTAAAGTATAGTCTAATACTAACTTGTTGTATAATATATTACATACTAATTTCATATTTTTAGGCGTAAATTTAATATTTGTTAATGTATAATGTGTACTATCAAAAGCTTCAATTAATATTTCAAAATAAATTAAAGAAATTAAATATAAAATAATGTATTATAAAATGGAGAAAATGGAAAATGTGTATAAATTTTATTGATTTTAATAAATGAGATTTTAAGAAAATTGTATACGATTAAAAGCTTGTCGAGGGAAGTAAATATCGTATAAGATAATAAATTGATAATTTTATTCAAGATGACGAAGATTTTATCCTCGAGGGTTATTAGCAGAATTTCCATTAAAGATAAAAGTCGGCACTATCAAAACATTATAAATGAAATTATATAGAATGATGTATAAGTTATCTTATTTTCGGCGAAATGATTCTTTTTTAAAAATATATAACCGATAATTTAAAATATGAATCTTTATTATCCAATTTATTAGAATAAACGAGGAGAGAAACGAGTATATAATTTATAGCATCTTTATTATAAAGTTGTGAATTATTGCATTTGCACTCTCAATTATGCCAAGAAAACTTGATGATCAAACGTGAAAATGTACGAAAGGTGGGCATTTTTCATCAATTTAGCGCCATCTCTTGATTTTTCGTGTAATTACGATCGATCGGTGTTTTTAATAGAAAATTATATCCTATAGGGTCTATATAAAATAAATGACGGTCGAGACAACGTAACAACAATTAGCATGATGTGCAGTCACCGAGACAATCTAAATCTGGACGTTGACCCGTAAACAGTCACATTTCCTTTTAAGGAGGAGAATCTTTTAAGTTGTCTGGGCACACCTTGGCTTTCCTACGGCAAGACTAGCTAAACTTCACAACAAATAATATATGGAATATTATTCTAGTATGATTTGCAATACATTTTCTAACCATTTTAAACTTTGTATCATCGATTTATAATAATATAACATCATTATTTATCGGGACATGATATTGGAATTTTGTTTGAAACATTTGTTGATGATGTAATTAACTTTATTTGATTGACTTTAAAGATAAATTGTAATTTGTTTCCAATTTAGTTAACGTTAGATAAAGTTTTCAACATTAAATCATTTGCCATTTTTACTTTTGTAGTCATGCAATCGCACAATTGATCATTCGCATGATCCATTTGATAATTTAGTTTCCAAGACTCTAGCTTTAATTCTACACATTTGCTACAATAAACTTGTTTTTTTTTACGACTTTAAGATTAAAAAAAATATATATTTTATAAAAATAAAAAAACAGCTTTGATTAGCGTTCAAAAGTGCAAGGTCGTTACCAGATATAATTTAGTAGAATCCATATTCATAATGATTGAATGACACAGTTCCATTGAGAACAATTTTGTTTGAAGGTCTTTAATTGCCCTAACTAACTTGTTTGTTTATTAGATGGAAACTGGTTTGATAATGTACGAATTCATCGTTGCAAGAACCTTTAGCAAGACAGTAAGTTAGACTTATTTTCTTTTAATGACAGAAATCTCAAAAACTATAAATTAGATAATGTAGTTGGAGCATAGAAAATAGATTTCTTTGTAATCTAGATAAAGTGGATTGCAATTTTTGATAGAAATGCAAATCCTTAAGTTATTCAGTTATCCCTTTTTAGGTGGTTATCCGAGAGTCGACGTGAATTAGGGTGGAAACGATATTTGGTTCCGTTTCATCACCCACGGGATCTCATTCCATGCAACTAGAAGTGAATTTGTCCCAAATATAATTTTGCTGTTTCGTGTTTTCTTTTAATATAATAATAGAAAATTGTACTTTGTCAAATGCATCTCTCCTGAAAGTTAACTCAAGGATAATCATATTAAGTATACTCTCACGCTTCAAGGAAACGTAACTCTCTAACTATTCATTAGAAACCATAATATGATGAAAAATTTCAAATAGTAGAAGGAAATTATCTACCTGTTCATTCACGAAAAATTAATTACGGTTATTTCGTCTCGTTTAACACTTTTGCAACACGAAATTCGATAGTGCCATTAATATTAAATCACGTATATATTTTTTTAAATACCAAACTTAATTTTTTTGATGACAACCTCGTAGACACTTTCAATTCTTTTAACGTCACGTGTTTCGCCCACATTTATAACAGGCGTCCTTTAAAAATTCGAATGAGGCTTGTACGTCCTTGCCACTTGATGGTTTGAGGACGACGCCTCCTCATACGTAGGCGCAAATCAAGGAGCACCTGGTCGAGAAAATGTTTACTGTGACAAACATTTCGAGAATATAATGTTGATAAACGTATTTTTAGGCGTAGAATCGTGCATCGTAAATGATTTTTTATGTTACAAAACTCGATCCATCGAGTAGACATTTTAAACCATTTAAAAATAAAGAGGAAACGTAAAGACTCATTATACATAATTTTAGCTTATTTTAAAATTATTAAATAATAAAAAATTAGTAGTATATCATCTGTTTGATCCTTTCTTATGTAATCAAACATGTTTTTCTTCATTGCAAATAAACCAACACAGAAAACACAAGTACTACCTTTGCCCATATCTAAAGTGATAATCAGAAACCATTATCCAATTTGATGGTACTCAGCTAGCGACAAAAATATCAAGTTTGTGCATCAACAGATAACGACATATCCCACGTTAATGTCTCGACTGCACAAAATCGATCTTTTATGACCCATTTTATCCTCCGCTTAAGGGTCTGTGAGGCCCACTGTAATTATATTCGAACGCTTTCAAAAAGTTACCATTTTAAAAACTTTTCTGCAAGATCGATTAAAGGCGAATTAACTTTGAAAATTGGGTCGACCGTTAAGCGGAAGGAGAAGGAAAACCGAGCTAGTCGCATGTGACATGTCAACGCTGCCCACTCGTATCATGCTATACCCCGCGCCTAGTTGTCACCTGTCGATTACTTGAAATCTGCTTCAACATTACCAATTCTTAGACATTAGAAAGCTGCGAATCTTTCATTAAAAATCAATAATAAATCTCTTAATTGAAAATTTTTATTAGTTATAAATTACATAAAGTTTTGACAGGTTCTAGTGTTATAATCTTCTATTTTGTTCAAAAAGTAAGCATCGTATAAAAATGATAAATAATTTAAGTATAAGGAAGTTGGTCTTGTCACTCAAAATAATTGAATTTAAATAATTTTTTTTTCTAAATTAAATTTGAACTAATTTCATTTTTAAGGTATAAAAATAAGCGTGTTATTAACGGAGTTATTTTAAAAAAAATACTCGCAAACTTCCATTGCTTAAACCATTTTTTTATTTGTATTTCTTATACGAAATGTGAATTTTTATTATTCAAAACACGCTTGTAAATATTTTATTTGCTGTTTTTTTCACAGTAAACTTTCCTTTTTTGTATACACAATTTGTTCTAGTGTCTTATCATCTTTCATTATACGCTATAAGCAAATGTGGCAACAAGTATAAAATTTATGGCACACACAATTTTTTTTTTACTTTGATTTATAACATAAATACGGTATTTCGTTCAAAAATTTCTTTGTTATAATATCCTTCATATAGACTCAGTTCTTTTTTTTTATATATTTTTTATTTTCCTAGTCAAGTTGGGTTTATGGTTATGATCATAAAGACCTTGTAAAGGTTCACCCTCGGGTAGTTAATAACAGACAATCATCTCTCTATCAAAATATCATGTTGTATCCATAAAGCATTAAAATAACGTTAGCTATTTGTTTAAACAAGAAATATGTACAGTACTTGCTATATTTCGGCCTTGACGGAGGTATTCACTGACACGGATTATTCTTTTGATAATACTTTTCTGTTACTTCTGTAATTGCCATTGCTGGCTGTATGCCAGACCAAGCTGTAGTATGTTGAGGATGACAACATCTGTAATCACAATTAAATTTACGAGAAAAATAGATTACTTTCTTCAATACGATTAATAATCTCTCATTCCCTTTCATTTTTCCAATTTTCCAATAAGTGCGCGTTATACATAATCATTGGTTAAGTATAACTAAATATGTTTTTTTTCTTATTAAATAAGAAAAAAAGAAAATTTTCTTTACACAGTACAAATAATAAATATTTGATAAAGCTATGCAAATTGTACTACTTAATTGTGTGCTTTCATTGATCACAATTGATGTTTCTGTTTATTTTCCCAAGGGCTGAATAGATTGATTTCTATATTCCCAAAGGATACAAGAATCTAATTGATGACAACTGTTCCTGAATGGACAAAATGAACAGAATTAATTTTAAATTATTGATTTAGTTCATGTAGAAAGTATAGCATTAGCCTATTTTTTGTTAATTTGTAAAGCTAAATCAGATGAGAGAGACAGAGAGAGAGAGAGGGAAAAAATTGGAAGAATGAAATCTTATTTGATTATTTAATATATTTTAATTAATGATTTATTTTAAATTAATTCTAAATTTTCACAAATTTAATTCAAAAAATATAAAATGTAAAGCTTAAATTTATTAATTAAATTTATTATCATTTTAAAGATTAAAATTTAATTAATTTTATTATGACATTATTAGTTAAAAAGCAAAAAAACATATCCTTATACAAACAACTTAATTTATATTTATCCTTATATTATATTTTATATTTCATTTAATTAAAATATATTGTTAATTTATGTAATAAACTTTGTTAAATATTAAATTAGTTCTTTATAACAAGCTAATAATAGCTTAAGATGTTAAGATAGATACTTATAATAATTTTATAAAGTTATTCTAAGTAAATTATATTATATGAAGTTATAAATATTTATTAATTAATTCATTACTTAAACAGTGTATAATTTTAATAAAATTATGTTTAGCTATAGCAGTAATAATGAATGGATCCAAAATAAAGCAAGTGAAATATTAGTTTATAGATGAATTTTTCTTAATTTTTGAATAAATATAAAGTAATTTATAGCAATATTTTCAAATGATTCTTTCATAAATAGTTTTGTATTGCTTGTTTTGACTTTATTATAGTTAATAACAGATTTTTATCATATTTTAATTAAAATATACTGTTACTTTATGCATTAAAATTAAATATTAAAGTAAATTTAGTCTTTCATTCTTAATTTATTATTCTGTAATATAAACTTAGAATAAAGATATAAAAGTGTAATAATTCTTAATAAAGATATAAATTTTATACTATTTTTGTTTAAATAAACATTTATCATTAAAATATTTATTAAAGAAAACAGTATAAATGATCTCAATTAAACAAAATATCATATTATATATAAAGTAATTAAATTATAACAACTTAAGTTATAAATCAATTATATTATATTAAACATTATATAGAAAATTAAGTAAATAAAAAAAATATAATTCTTTTATATTAAGGGTCTATTTAATTTATTTTTAAAACCTTTTATCATAAATAAATATGTATCATCTTTAAATCAATGCAATCTTTTTAAAATTCATATAAAATAATTAAAAATTTTCATAATACTTTCTTTTATAAATTCTTAATTCTGTTGAAACTCTTTAAATATTACATTTCAATGCATTATAAAATTTTAATAATTTATAAATTTTTCTGTTCTTTTTATAAACAAAGTAAAAGAAATAGCAATCAACAAAACCAAATCTTGTAAATTCTATTTGTCTTAAGCAGTTGATGGTTATTTTAGTTTTATTATGTAAAAAATTTATAAATTGTTAAATGAATTAAATGGCATTTTCCCCTTCTTAATTTTAAATTCATGAAAAATAGTAAATGGATTCTATTCTCATCTGATTATTTTTCATTATTATTATTTATATGAAAATAGGAAAGATGTAAAATATTTGTTCATATTTGAGTTGTTAATAACCATTAATGATTTCTTTTTTTTTAAAAAAAAACTTTAAAATTTTCTGTAATAAAAATCAAAGGATATCAAAAGGTATGCAGTTAATGTCAAATGCTATAAAAATCAAAGGCTGTAAGATTTTTATAAGTTTTTAAACATAAAAATTAACTACTAAATAATAAAATTTTGCAGTTTATTATATGATTTAGTTTGAGTAATAATGTAGAATTTATGTTTGTTTACCTTTTTCAATAGTTAATTACTTGTAATTTTTTTCTACTTTAAAATGTCTTTTAGCTTAAATCCAAGGCTTGCTTAGCAAAAGTATTTTCATATAATTTTTGACATAAACTTTTACAGTTTGTGATTTTTATTTGAGAATTAATTTCAAAATTGCTTAAATGCAAAGTAAAATAATTATACTATAGAATGTCTTTTTTTAGTATTTTAAACATCTTTTTGGATACATAACTCGACTGTATTTTAAAAATTTCAATATGCAGTAACGCTGAAAGCTATAAAAAAACAGAGGAATTTAAATATTCTCATATATAAGTATCACACTATACGTAAACTTTGAAGTTTTTATAATTATTACAATGAAATAAATATGACATCATAGCAAGGGTGGATAAGTTTACTTGGAGAATAATCATGAAATCGTGCATCTCATGTTAATGAAATTCAACATTTTCTCATCCAGCTGATGTCTCGGTTCTAGTCACGTGTTTGTGTTGTCATGGTAACTCCACCCTATCACTTTCACTTTCTTCATTTATCTAGCCGGTTACTGAACCATTGCTTGTTTGGCCGGTTCAGATTAGATTATGTCCTTCTTATTTCCTGTCCTTGAATACGAAATATTCTCACCTTCATGTAGGATAATTATCATTCTATTTTGTAGGTTTATGGTAAGTTCTATAATATTATCTCGAGTTTTATTTATAGCAAAGGATTATTGACAAATACAAAAAGTTTTCTAGTTCCTAGACAACTTATTTATTATATTCGTTTTCACATGCTCCAGATGTTTAACCTTCTCCATTGTACTCGATATATGCGTTTGTATATTTACTAGTCAAATATATTTGTTGGATATTTTTAATTGAAGTTTTGTTTGTATATACAAATATACATATATATCTCTTTATTTTCAAAGTTTTATCTAAAATAATTCATTTAAATAGCATTATTTTAGAATTTTTTTTGGATAAAATATAATAAGGATTATTGATTTTCTTTAAATTTAAGTTTATGTATAATTTTTTAAGAAATTATTTTGCATCATTAAACACTGATCAAACACATTTCTTTCCTATGTTTATGCTTATGTTTATAATATTATTTTATTCTTTATTAAATTATTCTATTGATAAACTTTATCTTATCATGGTAAAATAACTTATATGAATGCTGGATATATTTAGATAATTATAATACTCATGTAAACAGATGCATTATCCTCCTGTTCATACATCATGAAGAGGAGGATAATGCATCTGGCACATAATTTGCCATTCTGGATCATCAAGCTTCTCTTCATGTAAATAATATCTGTAAATAATGTATATTATCGTATAAAGTATTCGTAACTATGTTTCCAAATTAATCTAAATTCGCATATTTCTTGTCTTACATAATATCTNTTGCTTATCACTTCAGCTTTCCTTTCCCTTCAGACATCTGTTTGTTCTTTCACAAAACAATGCTCTTTTAGTGATTAATGTGGAATGTTTTTCTTCTTACGAAAATAATTTTATGAGTTGAACAAAAGCGAAAAAAAAAGAAATATTAAAAAATATTATCTTGTCAGAATTACAAAACCTTCTTACAAATGCATAGAAAAATGGAATAATTTAATATTATACAATATAAATTGTTAAAAGAAGACTCTATATATTATAGTTAAGTTAATTAAATCTCATTTTTATCCATTACATTAATTATATTAGCTATAATTTTCCATTCCTTTTTAAAGATCTGATTCTATAATAGAAAAAAAAATGTCTTGAAATGACTTTATTAATCTTCTCTCTCTCTCCTCATTGTTAACAAACTAACTACTTTTCAATTTATTTTATTTTTATTTATATAATTTTATTTAATTTATTAAAAATAATTTAACAGTAGCCTATATAAGTATGTACTCATATACAGTCAGATTTTCCATTTGTTAGCATAAGAAATTGACACTAAATCGAGTATGGCGCTAAACTGAAATAACTAGAACAATAAGGATTATATATAGTAATGAGGTCTACACAAGTGCGAGTTGAAAATCACGTGATTTGGTGACAATGCAATATCCTAGATTTAGTAATTCACAGATATTGAAGAGGATTCTCGAATATTTTTGAGAAAGATTCATGTATTGTTATTATACAGCGGTTTAATTATATAAATACAATGTATAGAGGAAATAAAAATAAAATCTTTCTTAATTTTTATTTAAAAAAAAATCATAAATATGGCCTGTAATTATATAATTGAGTGGCCTCTTGAAATATCCAGTTTCAATTACACAATTATAAAAAAAAATAAAAAATAAGCTTTAAATATTTTATATTTTAATTTTTTTCCCTTCTCTAACAAAATTGATAGATTACAATCTAACGCTAGATCTATTTGGGTGATTTACAACTTGATAAAAATAAAAATAATTCCGAGAAGGGACTCAAAGTCGCGAGAATACTTCAAATTGCACAACAGATATTTAAGGTGTATCCCAAGGGGCATCTCCTGTTTTCTTTTCCTTTTTTTCCCCTTATTTTATTTTATTTTTTTTTATAAAAAATTTAAGATTGAACTAAAGGAATAGATTGTGTAGAAGATATTTGTCTTGCTAAGAATGGTTTATTATCTTAGGAAGTGAAAAATGATCTTGTTTAGTTGCGTGTGTAGAGGTCTAGCTTTGGGTTTTGTATGTATATATGTGAACGATAGTCGACGAATACGTAGCGATGCAGTGAAGCAAAACGTTTTCAATCCTGTCAGCAATACTGATAACCGTTTCTGGAAATGGTTTTTCAATTTTCCTAAACTATTCTAAAGGACTGTTTGCATATATTCCATCCTATCAGATTTTATTTTTTTATTTTTTTGCATGAGTAACAATAGACTTCAATTGAGATGAATAAAATAGAAAGTACCATTTAGTATATCGACTATGGCTAAGAAAATGAGCTCAGAAAATATTTTAAATGAAAAATTCCTATTCATAATGTAATCTAATGACCCCACTTTAGCAATAGAATCAATCAATGAGCTTTTATTACATTACTTATTCTACGAAATGTATGGTTTAAGATTAAAATCCATCCCGTATATTACGAATTTCTATCAAATTTTTTTCGTACATAAAAAAAATATTTTCTATTTTTCATTCAGATATACAGACGGTCAAAAAAATGATGATGGACACAACAACTGGGCTTCCTTCCTGCCCTTCGTGCCACATGCCTTTCGATAAGGGAAAGAGGAGGAGATTGATTGACAATTGTGGCCATGAACTTTGTTATTCTTGTATCTATACGTCAGAACACTGCCCACTCTGCTTAATGGATGGTAAGTAATTGGGCACACCTTTACATCTTATATTAGATGCAAAGGTGTGCCAAATGTAAATTTCCGTTATATAAAACCTTATTAAAACTAAAGTTATTAGGTCTCAACAGTTAAATTAATTTTTCTTTAAGGCATAAACTGTTAATTTGGCTTGATATCTTTCAACAGAGACCTTAGTTATGTTTTATGCATGCATGGAGTTAACCTATATTATTATTATTTTTTATAAAAAATAAATTTAATAAGTTAGCTTCTCAATATAATAAAGTTTTTAGGTAGTTAAGAATGCTTTCCCCTTTATATTTATTTTGTTTTAATTCATAAAAGAAGGAAGTTTAATGGATTGTAAGTCGAATTATTTTAATTTCACTGTTAAAATCATATTGTATTTTATTTTAAAATATTTAGGTCAGGGAAAGAAAATCCATTCATTCATTTATAAAGGTTGAGTTCTTCTAATGAAGATAAATCACTCATTTCACATAGTTTTGGGTGTCGTTCAGCTTTCTGCATAAATTACTTTCCTGGTGCTTCCACATATACACCAAACAACCTTGAGATAATGGAACAAATTTATTGTTTATGTATCTCCTGTAATGATTTAATGAGTAATTGATAATTAAATGAACCGAAAATAGTTTAGTAATTCGCCATTAAACACCGACTCGTTTCGTACTGGATACTGTTTTAATAAAGAAAGAAAGAAAGAAAAAAAAAAGGAAATTAAGTGAAAGTCTTTGAACGTCAGCCTCCCCGTTCGTAAATGAATTTTTGTTTATGGGATTAGGTAGGTGAGGTAGATGATTCGTTTTGTTTACGCTACCGGGGTGAGTTCACTGTCCTCTTGAAGCAAACGAGTTACCTAATGACCCCCCATAGCGCTTTGGCGTCTGTCTAGTATTCAAAGATCTCCCGCAATGAATCTTAATATTATTTACACTCTTGCAAATCATGATGTAGGGTAAGTTTAACTATGGTAAGTTTAAATGTGTATCATTATTTGAGCTAGCCAATATCTATAGCTAGCTCAATAAACGATACACATTTAAAAAAACATAACTTATCAGTGGTAATTTTCATATTAGTATCATTTAATTAATTATTTTTATTTTCCAAAAATATATCGAAATAATTTATTTATTTTTATACATTTTATAAACATTTCTCCTAGAAATTGCTAATCTGTAAAAGGGGAAAAGTTATTCAAGAGTTCTTAAATGATATTTGATTATAAGTTTAAATTTAATAAAAGTATACACTTATACGAGTTAATTTTAATTAATTTATAATTTATAATTTATAAATCATTATAAGAAATTTTATATATGTTAGAAATATGATTCGTGCTTCCCCTTTTTTTAATATTCTTTCCTTATTTGTTTGAATAATAATTTTTTTTTGTAATTAATTATATTGTTTATTTTTCGTTTAAAGATAGGAAACATTTATTTTTCTATGTCAAAACTTTCTAAATCTACGTTTAATTACAGCATTCAATTACAAAAATGTTTACTAATTAGTTTTAGTAAAGTGAGCATAACATTTTTTTAAATGACTATTAATATTAAAACTCTTTTACTTTGCTTTTCTACATTTCTTTTCCTTAGTTTTATTTAATTACAAAGCAATTATATATATATATGTAAAGTTTAATTAAATATTTTCCATTTGGTTAGCTTTAATTTCCTTACAAAGTATGAGTCAATAATGAAACTTCTTTTCTTAAAATAATTATTAGTTATGAAGTTTAATTCAAATTAAGTACAAATAAATAACTCAAATAAATATTTTTATATAAATGATTTTTTTCGGCTGTTAATTAGGTTTTATTGTTTAGAATTTCAAGTATCGTAAGTATTATCGATAGCATCAAGTACTTGCAATTTATTCATAACTTAGCGATTATTTTAAATACGGCTATTTAGAATATTAAATTGTAGAGATTTTTTGGGATTAGATTAATTGAAAATGCTTTAAAAAAAAGCCAAGACGATATTATCTTAAAGAGTTTCTCTAAACGCAAATATTGATTTCTAACGAATTCTCATTCATATCACGTATTAATGGATTTTCATTTGTATTCAAAATATACGATCCTTATGTTTAACCAAATATTACCGCAACTGTACACCTTAAATAAGAAGCCCATAAAAAAAGGACTTACCTAACGACCCTTACAAAAAAACACCAGATCTTTATCAAAAAGCAAACCCCTAAAGGTATAAAAGTGGAGACGTGAGAAATATGTTCATCACGTCTTTTAGAGGGTTAGAAATTTTATAAGCTAAAGGCAATGATTTCCTATTTAAGTGATTAGTTCGATGCTATTGTCTTTCGAAAACAGTAAAACTTTAACAGCGTGGCCATTTCCGAATATATTTTAATGCTCTACAAGAATGGAGGAATCCTTTCACGCTCTCTCCTATACGGTTTTCAAAGTTTATGTAAGTAGATTAATTGCAGATGGCTTCCATAATTCGAGTCAATTGTCTGAAATAGTTGCATGACCGGAATTTCACTCAAACTAATCATTTCTCTAGACTTAACTAAGAAAAAAAATATATGTATTTTAGTCCTCATAAATAGGTCATAAAGATAAAACTAACAATTAATAATTGTTAATGTAAAGTAACTTAGTCTTAAAATATTTTTCAACAATAAATTATTGAAAAGATGCGATAAATAAATTATGCATTATATGAATAATTTTTATTTTCATTATTTTGAATTACAGGTTTTAAATTCTTCCCTCCCCCTTTATTTTTTTTAATTTCTAATAATAGGCCCTACAGGGTTATTTTCGTTTAACCACATTGTATACTTTCTGGCCTCTTATTCCAGGCCTTGGGCATAGAAATAAAAGAAGTGTTCTTTTCTCCTTTGAGGGTTTATTCTGATCAGAAGCGTTCAATTCCAGCCCCTCTATTCAATAGAGAGGATGCACTTTAGAGAAGCTTTGTATAAAATTTCGTTCTCTGGAGACTAGATTCTATCTGTGAATAAATTATTTGGTCCTATTACGAATATTATAAATAAATATACTGTATATATGTAAATTATATGACATAATACAGTTTTCTCTAAGTTATATTCTTATATATGTGTTGAAAAAGTCTTTAAATTTTGATGTTAACTCTAAGCGTTCAATCTCAATCTCTCTATTCACAGGAAGGATGCACTTCAGAAACGCTTTGTATAAAATTTCGTTCTCTGAACACCAGATTCTATCCATGAATAAGTTATTTGGGCCTATTGCTAGCATTGTGTATGTATGTGTGTACATATATATAGCTACAATGGATCTGAATAATTTATAAATATGAGATTTATTTTTATACATATATAAAATAAATCTAAGATATTTAAAAATATATTATTTATACTATAGTTGTATTTAATAAAGAAATAATAGACGTTTATCTACTTAACGAACCGCTGTCGTAATATTTAAATTATAGTATATTAAAGTTAGAATAAATAATTTGAAACGATATACTTTAGTTATCTCTAATTACAGTTTATTAATCCGTATATTTATATACTGTATAAAAATTTCATGCGTAACTGATGTTATCTAGAAGTGAGATCAACGTGGATTGATATGATAAACCCATTCACATTGATAATTGTCTCACTTGCTTTCTGTCATTGGCATTAACTCTAGAATCTTATACAAGAGCACAAAATCTATCTTAGAATAGTTTTACGTAATATTTAAATTAATATATATATAATTTTTACATACAAAATCTAACTAATGTTAGTATAGAGATTTATTCTAGACAAAAGTTTCTGGAATAAAAGCCTTTTTTTTTTTTACCTGTTTTTACAAGAGATTTCCAGAGAACCTTTATAACAATGAAAATAGACGTTTGAATAGAAGATTTTGCTTAACTTTTGCGAAATGCATTCAAATAAAGTTTAGAAAAATCAATATATTTTGAATAAAATTGATGTTTTAATATTAAAAATGTTATGTAAAAGCGTAGTATGGATTAATTTTAAATACAGTTAAGACACAATTTTAAAATTAATTCATTAAATTTTGAACTAATAAAAAACCAAAGTATAAATTAATTACACAGATTCATTTATTAATAGAATCAATAAGGTTTTGTTTTTGTTTCTTTTTTAAATTGTTGACTTATCTGTAAGAAACTCTTACATGAAGATACGAATTAAAGAAAAATAGTTTAAACGTCTTTCCTTTTTTATTTAATTCTAATGTAGATATTTTAAGAAACTAATGTTTAAACAGAAGCGCCAAAAATTAATTATATAACATATAATTAATTTTTACATCTAGACCTGTTTTAAATCTGTTAATGTCAAACATCACTTAACAAATGGTGAAAATGAACTGGAGCGCAGCGAAGCCAAGTTCCTGCACAATTTTTTTTATTTATTTTTAATTCCAGTTTTTTATAACCCTTAAAAAAAATGATATAAACCAACTACTTTAATATAATTTCAAAGGAATTTTTTTTTTAATGCAAAAATTTTGTTAATGATAAATGTTAAAAGTTTAAATGAGTTACACCATATAATACGTATGTAATACAAAATTATAATATATTAATATGTAAATTTGATGGTAATATTTTGAATTTTAACCATTATAAAATTATTTTATATTACAGAGATATTAAATAAATAAATTTAAAAAATCGCTTGAATAGATTTAAATAATTTATTTTATATTAGAGTAATTAATATATTTAATTTATTCTATATAAATTACGATTTTTAAACGTTAAAATATATTAATTTTATTACTTCTTTTTTGTCTAAAAATTATTTTATGATTTAATATTTAATTTATAAAACGCAAATTATCCAAAAAAAGAGATGTAAATTATATAATTAAATCGTAAAATTTGTCGCTATAATAATGGAATTCCCCGGAAAATCGTATAGTAATAATAATAATAATTAAAGTTTATAGTAATTTATATATTAGGAAATTGTTCCGGATATAAATCTCTACTGCTGATCGCGCCATTTTCTTTGCAGCGGGAAATCTAGAAACTGTTAATGGGTCATGCGGTTTAAATGTCGTAGGTGACTCACTTAAATAATTTTAACGCTAATTGCTTAACATGCAACTTGGTTTCACCGGCTTGATGTGTAATGACTATTAAGCTTTGTAGATTGTTATCCGTTTCAGGAGAATAATAAACACGTTTCCTCAGTTTCTAAATGATGCAAATTTGAAAGCTAAGGGAGAAAATCTTCGAATTTCTATTGTTATAATTATAATAATCACCATTTATTATTATTATTATTATTTTTTTATAAGCAAAATTTTAAAACTTGTTGATGTTTTCTCGTTAAATAAAATAAAATTTATTTTTTTTGCAGGGTATAAAACATTAAATAAATCTTTAACCTTCATCCCTTCGGTGTTATTTTTTTTCTCCCACCAAAAAAAAACTTTTTTTATTTTTTTTTTAAATTAAATGGATTTTAAAATGGCTTAGATTTAAATTGCAATCTCACAAAATTCCATATAGCAAACACCAGGTGGTGTAAAAATTGAAGCAGCTGCTCTAACCGAAACTTTATTTCCGACACGAGATCCCTAGACAATTTCTAATATATGTAATGCGATACCGATACCTCCAAGTTGGATGTTTGACAACTAATATAATCCAGATTGTCCCTTGTATTTTCAGCTCCTGTAAAACTGGTCAGCCCTACAGCGCAAGATGTCCACAACAATCATCTTACGAGTCGACCACGACTGAAAACCAATGGGCATTTTACGCCGTATATGAAAGCCAGGGTGGATCGAACGACGAGCGATTCACTGCAGTGTAAATGTAAGTAAGAAAGAAAAGGAAGACGAAATTCTCGTTTAAAACTTATTAATTTAAACATTAGTCTTTTGTAAGAAGTATATTTTATACTTTAATGGGCGTACCTTTAGCTGTAAATCTTATTACAAAAATTGATATAACGTTTCGTGTAATTTATAAGTTAATATATTTGTTTTTTTACGATTATTTTAACTCCAAATTTGGATTATAGTTCGAACGAGGAAGTCGTAAAGCCGTAAAATATTCTAATTAAAATACCACCCTTATGTGTCTGAAGCCAAAAAAGGTGATCCTTACTCTTAGTAATCTCCTTTTTAAAATTTTGATTATAGGAGATTTGCTTGAAGAGCCGTAGAAACATCATTAATAAGGACGTAATTATAAGTTTCGTATTCTTTAATACTGATCAAATAATTGTACACTTTTAAATATTTTACAGATAGTTAAAAGCCTAGGGCACAATATACATACGATGTGTCGGGCCTGAAATAAGATTCTTGATTTATTATACTATAAACATAATAAATCATAGTGATACTTAATTTAATAATGATAATAAGCGTATATGATTCTCGGCTCTTTTGGCCGATTATTAATTTATTATAATAATAATTAATTAAATCTATACGAGTTTTGAATTCGGACTATTAAATATTATTAAATTTCCTACAAATTTTTTTAAACGTCTGTTTCGTAAATTATAATTATTGGGCGTAATTTGCATTTTATTTATGCTTAGATTATGATAAATAGATAAGAGGAAGACGAGTAAATCTTTTTAACTTTAATAACTACTTAGTTGCAAGGGAGTGAAGAGAGAGAGAGAGAGAGAGAGATTTGACTAGTTGCTACTTCATGGCTTGAATTTTACAGCTCGATTGTGTCTGACAAAGTTTGGAGTGAACATCCGGTTCTTTTGCTTCCTCCAGATGTTGGGTTTGACTGTGAGACGGCGGGAGAAATGCGGTCTAAGAGAAAAAAAAAATGCCTGAAAAACTTTATTCTTTTTAGCCATAAACTAAGTAACTTACTTCTAGTATTGATATATCCTTTATGTCAACCATTAAAAGTTGTTATGGGGCAAGTTTGGATAGCGAAACATTAAAACAAATAGCCTTCAGAATGATATCGATTTTATTGGTTTACAATAAATCTTACGGTTCTTTTAATAATGTATTTAAATTGAAATATTTATGCAAATTCTTATCCATGTAAAGCAAATATTAAAAGGAAAAAAAAATAATTCGAATATTTTAATTTTGNTTATATATATATATATATATAATCATTAATGCAAAAAACATTACTGAATTATTATGAATGGAAGATAATTATTAGATAATAATTATCAAGTAATAATAACTGTCCTGCCGCTAATATACTACTAATATATCATTTATTTAACGAATTTTAAAAATAAATAAATTATATTTTAATATAATCATAATTAAATAATCTAAAATGTAATAATTGGAAGAGTAAAATATAACATATATTTTATTATCTTCAGCAATGTATACATACAGTATCTAATTAAATCAATACCATTTTAGGGGTTTGACTCATGGCCATCTGCAAGGGGGACACGTGTCGGGGGGTTTTCCATAGTGGAGCCACCACTGAGGAGTTAAAATTTGTCAGGGCGCCCGTGTTAAGTTCATAGTGGAACCGCCACTATATGATCAAAATTCAGTGAGGGCCGCCCATAATTTTAATGGGTGGACCTCACTTTTATTAAAAATCATTATTTGTTTATATATAAAATAAAAAAAAATTTCTAAATTACTTATACATATTTATGAATTATGTTAGAATGTTTTTATATTTATTATAATTAAATATTGAAAATAAATTTAAATTTTTAAAAATCTCTGATACATATCTAAGTCTCTTTTCTTTAAAAGATAGCCATAAAATTTGAATAAATTATTAAATATTTTAATTAAAGTTTTATTGACATATATAAACCATAGATAATTTTTTAAAAATAAATATTACATATAAATTTTATATTAATTCAAAATTTATTTCCACGCTTATTACGTATCTCAGAATGAATTATTATTAATAAATATATTAAAAATTTATTTTTAATTTTAAACATCTTTCCCCTTTACAGAATTTATTTGTAGATCTTAAGCACAGTATTTGTATCGAATTAAATATGTAACACGTAAGATAATCTTTATTCATGAGGAAAATAATCTAGATTTATTACTACAAATGAAGAATTCTTTACTTAGTTCCTTACATTTTGTCAACTTTTAAACTAACGAACCTTTAATGTCAACAAAAGTTTCCTTAAGGCAGATACTGTCAATACAGACAATCAATCCTTTTCAGGTAGAGACAGGTGTCGTTGTCGTTCAATGCTTCAATTTAATACCACCAGATGTCGTTTTGTTTATAAAAGCATACAATAGCGACTTTATCTGAAAAGATATTTTCATCCCGGAAAATTTAATTTTGAACTAAATATTGTATCACACAATAACTTTCATAATTAATTTCCCTTTCTAAAGTTTCAATTTTTGTATTATTTCATAAAACAATATCATTATAAATATATTAAATTCTTTAATTTAAATGTTTAATATGTAAATTAATTCGATTTGTTCTTATATAATTATCTACAATATGTTTTATTTATTTATTTATTTATTTTTTCCACATAGATGACGATATTCCAGCACGACTTCCTTCAGCCAATGAAGATCCTTCACGCAACGATTTATATATGAGACTTGGTTTATTATTGGGGGATACTGCTCAAACTACGAGAAATAGCACGTCTCCTCGACCGGGTTCGGCCAATCAGAGTAGTCATAGTCAAGAATCATTTGCGTCTGTGTCATCATTGGCTAGCAGCGAAGCCAATACTTCAAATACAAGTCCGTTGTCTACGTTGACAGGTAGAAATCTGAACTATTATATACAATATTTACGCTTATTTATAGTAATATTTTCAAAATTAATTTGATAAATTTACAATTGATTCTACGCGAATAATTTATATTCACATACGAGTAATGAATTAAAGTATAAATCTGGATGGCCAAAAGTCAGTTAACCCGTTGTAATGATTATTCTGCTTATTTACATATTCTTTTGTTTAATACAAAAATTACAACGCTTTGCTATGTTTTCACAATACCTACCAGCAGTCGAACGGATAAAACCACCGAGTACTGGTTGAGTCCACGACTGAATACAATTGAATACTGGATGAGTCCATCATTGAATACCGACTGGTTTCAGGTTTACGCCTCATCAACTGGTTGACTATGTGGTATTAGACGTTGGGTTCACATGTCTAACATCAAAATGGAGGCCATTTTCTCATAGAATCCTCCCAGGAGGCACCCCCTTGGTAAATCGTCCAAGTGCTGCGTTGTATTTATTATTCTATCAATATAATCCAATCCTTTTATAAATTGTTAACGTGGTTACCTGACTTTTGGGCATCTTGTATAATTCGAAAAGTAAGCCATTAAAAATTGAGACTTTCATTTTCCTTCTTATAGTTTCTTCTTTATTTATTTAATTATAAAAATTAATTTCTTAGAAAGTAATTGGAATTAGAAAGTAATTGGAATCATATATCTGAAGCAAAACATAATATTTAATTGTTTTGTTTAAAACTGAAATAAATGAATTTTATAAAAATTTTGTTTTAACTAAAATATTTTTAAAATTGATTTTTAAAATTTCATTTAATTTATTTGCTTGATTTCAAATTTTCCATTTAAATATTCAATTAAATGTGTTCTATTTGGCAATTTGTTCATTATAATATTAAAATATGTAGTTTGTAATTTAATATATTTATATTAAATCATATAAATATTATAATGTAATTTGTCAAATTTTTATATAAATAATTAATGATAGTTAATTTTAAATTTATTAAATTAGTGTTTTTTTTAAAAATATATTATGATTAATTTTTTATTAAAACAATATAAATTANTAATGAAAATAACTTTACTAATTAATTATATATTATATAAATTACATGTTATTAATCTCATTATAAATAATTTAATATATCAATTAATTAAAAGTTATTGAGAAATTCATTTTAATCGATATTATCTACTAGATATATAATTAGATAATTAAAGAATTTAAATTAATTAATATCAGACATAACATATTTTCTAAATTCTATGTATTGCTTTAGTTAGATCCTGTATTAATTCTCTATTTTTATAGAAAGTTGCTGATTTAAATGTATAAGTTTTCTGAATGCATTAATGATTTTACAGTATCTCTCTTTATATTTAACTTATTAAGATTTTTCGGCTTTAAATCAAGAATTTAATTCAATATTTTAATTATAAAAAAGGCGACTAAAATTTTAATTTATCTCCCATCTACTTACAAAAAAAACAAGGTATTCGAAAAGTCTCAATACATAGGATAATTTAACACTTAGTTTTATAAATAGTCACATTTTTCCAACGTTCCTTTAGGTGATTCATGTTATGAATCTTTCTTGATATACCGAATTCTTCAAGTACTTTCACAGATAAAAAATTGAGTGTGTTAAGACCTGGAACCGCACCATGGGACCACTAATCCTTGAACCTTGAAAATGATGATTCAATTTTCTTACGTATTGCGACATTTGGGACATCCTGTACATTGATATTTAATTGATTTTTCATAGTTTTATTTTGTAGAGCAATGAAGTTTCAAATGGACATCTATATTCTAAATTATATATTTGCTTTATATTATATGAGAGGTGCTTATACAGTTTGGTTATAAGTTTTATGTTGTAAACTGTACTACCAGCTTACACTATAAAATAAATAGGCCCTATACAAAATAACCTTTTTTAGTATCTAACGTATTAAAATTTAAACTGCGTACGAAGTAAAGAATATCATCATTCACAGAGAAATCTACATAAGAGCAATATAAGAAATTTTGGCACCATTTTAAATAGTTTCTGAATTTTTTTTAACTTCTAACAAATATTGTTACGTTATGGCAGAGATACTTATTTTTAAATGTCATCCTTTACAACTAAGCTTAAGAGCATACTTTCTCTTGATCGTTTACAACAGCATAAATTCTGTTGCAACTCTCAAATTACAACTATTTATATATGAGACTTGGTTTATTATTGGGGGANTTAACAGAAAACGATATTTTATGCTCACGTGTTCTGATTTATCGATTTACTATTAAATTAATTTTAGAATTTTAAAATATTAGAATAAAAATTTTTACGATGCATTCGTGTTACTGATTTTATGATGCTGTTCTCTATAATCGTAGAGTTCTGGTAAATGTTTGTATGATATATTTATTTCTATTCCTATTTACTTCCTTTCGATATTTTTAAATTATAAAAAATTTTTAAAAATAAGAACTTCTTGGTATAGATCGTAGTTTAACCTACGGTCCAAGGATCCCAAGGAGTTAGTTTATGGAGAGATTTCAATGAATAAGTGAACTTAGATGTGGGGGGATAAAAATTCCATCTTTATTTTCAATAGCCACTTATTATTAGGTGCTGATTCACGTGGGCTACAGGGATTTAACCCCCAATGACACAAGAAAATTTAAAAATTTATTTGTTCTATACATTATTTTATTTTTATACATCAAATTTGGCGAAATCTCGAATACAAGATATGCTACACCCCGCTACAACAANCACGTGGGCTACAGGGATTTAACCCCCAATGACACAAGAAAATTTAAAAATTTATTTGTTCTATACATTATTTTATTTTTATACATCAAATTTGGCGAAATCTCGAATACAAGATATGCTACACCCCGCTACAACAATAACAATAAGAAAACATATAAAAACGCGGAACAATTATTTAAATATTTTTTAATTTATGAATAAAAAAACTCCGTTTGGATTCTGGCTTACCACTGCTTACTATTGTTAACTACAGTAGACCACTCTATAACACTGTTGATAATTCCGTGTTATATGAATTCCATGTTGTACGAGTCACCCAGATTTTATAAATACGTGTGCCGGGCTGCTCACGTATTTGAAAAATCCAAGTGACTCGTACAACATGGAATTCATATAACACGGAATTATCAACAGTGTTTTTGGGGGGTCTACTGTAATCTCTTTATTATTATTATTATTATGCACACAAATTATTATATGACAAATTTATTTTTATATTTTGATATCATTCAATAAAATAAATTTTTCTTTGTAAGTCAATGCATTTTATTTTCTACATTTATAAATATTATTCTAAGAAGGGATCCATAGTATTCACCAGACTGCCAAAGGAATCATGACACAAAAAGTTAAGAAACCCTGAACTAGATAAGACTTACAAAGATTTTAAATATTTTTTTTCCTGTTTTTATTTGTTGCTACTTCGAAATTTCGACATAAAACGATAAGATAAAAAAAAAACCTGTCAACCATTTTAAATTATTTAAATTTTATTCAACAACATCTAATAATATCAATTAATAATAATTTAATAGAGTTTTTACCAAAATTTATCTCTTAGAAAAGAGAGAAAATATATATATATTCGACTTACTAAAAATAAAACGTTAACTAGAACTTAACAAAAGGTTATTTTTGTTTTATTTGATCCATGCTGTAGTTTAGTATTGTTCTATTTTGACATGGAATATAATTTTGTAAAGAAACAGAAATGTGAAATTGTTCAAATTATCAAGAAAATAAGGAAAAAAAAAAAAGGAAGTTATCTCCCCCGTCAATTGTGATGTCAAATGGTAGAACGGATGAGCACTTACTAAATTTGACTTCAGTAAGCCTTGGGCTAGACTTTTCCGTATCAAATCTCATCTTGAATAAAGTACAATATTGTTTTCTTGAAAAAGTGACATAAATGTATTTTTTATAGACAGATATTGCTTCAGGCCTTGCTGTTTCTACTTATAGGATTGCAAAATGCTTAAGAAGAATAAATTGCATATCCTAATCTTCTCAGATAAGAATTGTGATAAATTCTAGAAAAAAAAGTATATTTATTATGCTATATTTAGAGTATTTAGTAAAGATTCTAGTGTTTTTTTTTTAATACCTTAATTCCATATAAGATTATTTAAGTAGGAAAAAAAAATATATTGAAATTTTAATTTTTCTGAGTCGTAAAATTATAAATAAATTTACTTACTTAAATATTAAATATTTTTACTTATAAAATGTATATTTATATTCAATATAAATAATTAAAAAAAACATTGCATTACATAAATTTCTTGGTTTCTTTTTAATGTGATTAAAAGCTTTCGAGGAAAAAAAATAAATTGAATTTTTAATAAATTATAAAACATTTTTGAAATATTTTCTTTTAATTTTTTTGATTAAAACTTAATAAAATAAATTAGTAAGAAGTTTATTAAAAATTTCTTAAATAAATTATTCGAGAGGAGAGGGGGGGGAGAAAAATTGTTTTAGTTGGAGAAGTTATCAAACTTTATTTTATTTTAT
>NW_019384311.1:63753-80318 GCF_000671375.1 Centruroides sculpturatus | reverse complement strand
TAAATGTATATATAGAGCTGTTAGTTTAGTATTGTTCTATTTTGACATGGAATATAATTTTGTAAAGAAACAGAAATGTGAAATTGTTCAAATGATCAAGAAAATAAGGAAAAAAAAAAAGGAAGTTATCTCCCCCGTCAATTGTGATGTCAAATGGTAGAACGGATGAGCACTTACTAAATTTGACTTCAGTAAGCCTTGGGCTAGACTTTTCCGTATCAAATCTCATCTTGAATAAAGTACAATATTGTTTTCTTGAAAAAGTGACATAAATGTATTTTTTATAGACAGATATTGCTTCAGGCCTTGCTGTTTCTACTTATAGGATTGCAAAATGCTTAAGAAGAATAAATTGCATATCCTAATCTTCTCAGATAAGAATTGTGATAAATTCTAGAAAAAAAAGTATATTTATTATGCTATATTTAGAGTATTTAGTAAAGATTCTAGTGTTTTTTTTTTTAATACCTTAATTCCATATAAGATTATTTAAGTAGGAAAAAAAAATATATTGAAATTTTAATTTTTCTGAGTCGTAAAATTATAAATAAATTTACTTACTTAAATATTAAATATTTTTACTTATAAAATGTATATTTATATTCAATATAAATAATTAAAAAAAACATTGCATTACATAAATTTCTTGGTTTCTTTTTAATGTGATTAAAAGCTTTCGAGGAAAAAAAATAAATTGAATTTTTAATAAATTATAAAACATTTTTGAAATATTTTCTTTTAATTTTTTTGATTAAAACTTAATAAAATAAATTAGTAAGAAGTTTATTAAAAATTTCTTAAATAAATTATTCGAGAGGAGAGGGGGGGGAGAAAAATTGTTTTAGTTGGAGAAGTTATCAAACTTTATTTTATTTTATTTTTTATTAAGGAAAACAGAAGCAGTAAAAATTTGGATTTATAAAGTTTCATTTTATTTTGACAAAAAGTCAAAATAACTTGAATATAATAAAATTTTTTTTTAAAATGTAAATTTTCATTTTATATTTGAAAAGAATTATAAAAGTTTCTATTATATAAAATCTAGAAGAATATAACTTTCATTCTTTTTAAAGAATACCTTTCAATTTCTTAAAGGATCTTGAGAAAATTCGTATTGTTATTGTCAAACCTTGATTTAGCCTCCTAAAGTTGGCGCTAAATCGAGTGTAATGTGCTAAATTGAAGAACCTAAAACAATAATAATTAAATACAATAATAATCTATACACCAGTTAGTTTGAGAGAATGGAAGTCAATGTCGTTTATAACATACACACGAATATAATTATTCAGACACTAAAGGGTTCTCTATATAGGCTAATAATTATGAGTTAGATCTATTCACAAATAATCATTGGTGCTTTATGAGAAGGGCACTATATCGAGGTGTTTTGTTTTATTTTTTTACTCATTTAATTATTTTATATGCATATCATATTTACTTATATATTCCGAATGATTTTAAAGAGAGTAGTTAACGACACGCGATGCGTATCTTTGTATTGTTTTCCTTGTATTTAAAATAGTATAACTGATTGCTTTTTGATATTGAGGAGATGCTGTAGCACCTTTCACGCTCCTTCCAGTGGGAGCGTGCAAGATTCCTATTACACAATATAGAAAAATTATTATTTTGGTAGGTTATACTTCTGTCAAATATATTGTTTGTGTTGGAAGTTTTTTTTTTGTTTTTTAAGTAGATTATAATATTCTAAGTCAATAACTAGTTATTGGAGAGTTGTTTCGAAAGTTATTTGAAGCCTTTTATCCGTTGAAGAAACGTGTTGTTCCTATTGTTCAATATAAAGGAGCAGTGTAAAAAGAAATACACAAGGTCTGGTTTGCAGCTTCCCTGTGTTCGCCTCTTTAAGAAACTGTGCTTGGAGATAAAATTGTTCAGCACTCATTGTATCTGCCATGTTTAATAAAATTTACATTTGGCTCCATCTGTTGGATTTATTAATACTAACAAAAATAAAACGAAAATGATTTAAATCTATTTATTAAATTACAATTAACTTTAATTATATACTTAAAAAATATATATATATATATATATATAATTTTTAATTTTTATAATTTAACAATCATTTAAATGTAAACGTTAATTTTAATTAATAATTTAATATTACAGGGTGGTCCAAAAGTAAGTTGACCGTTGTAAACACTAAATTGCAGTCTTACAATTTAGTGTTTACAATTTAACAAATTCTTTGATAATTTCGTCTAATCAATTCAATCGGTTAACCGAATTTTGGGCCACCCTGCATTTTAGACGTTGGGATTTTATTAAATTATGTACTCAATTTATAGAATTTGTTTACAGTTAAAATTAAATGTATATATAGAGCTGTTATATTGTAATATATATATANGTGCAATGCTTAGTTTTTATCACAGTGACAAACTCAGTTTTGCACAAGTAAGAAGTTGCAGATGAAATTAAGATTCTCTGAGCTGTACCACTCAGAAGGGATATTCATCTTTTACCGATATCTTGCTACGTACAAACTAAGCATGGTGACTAGTTTATGACATCACAGTGCATTACAGTTTGCTTTATTGTATGTATATATATATATAAATAATTTTTTTATACTTGTGTTAGATTAAATTATTTATGAAATTTTCGGAAGTAAATTTACATAAAAAAACAATAGAATGTTTATAAAAATTTCTTATGAAATAAATTTTATATACTTTAATAATTAATTTATAAAATTTTGCTTGATTTTTTTTTTCAAAGCGAGCTCACTAAATGAAGTTTGAGCAAGGAAAAATAAACGTAATTTTAATGATAAATGTTATTGTTCAGACTGAAAAATTATTTTTTTTAATGTCTGAAATATAAAAAAATTGTATAAAACTTAAATTTATATATTTTAAGTTTTAATTCTAATTAATTCGTTAACTTTTATATTATATTTTACCTGTTCCACACGTTTTTCTTTATTTATTTTTGTTTTATACATTAAAAATATTGATAAATGGTAAATTTCTTAATTAAAAAAAAATATATTTTGAAATATAAATGAATAAAATTTAAATATTTAATGTATAGAATAACATTTTATTTCTAGTTTTAAAGTGAAGTGTGAGTTGTTGCCATTTTTTCTTAAAATAATTGAAAAGTAGCTAATTGTTTAACATAAAAATAGCCTGAAATAAAGGTCTACAGGCTTAAACCATAGAATTTAATTTTAAAAAAGTGTTAAAAATGTAAAATTATTTTATATTTTGAAGAGATTTCCTTCCTCTTTTTCTTAAATATTTAATAATTTTATACATTTTTAAACCCTAACAAATCAGCTCATTCACTTTCATAACGTGGAATTATGACAATAAAATGAAACGGCAATTTGAAATGAAAAAAAATATATATCCACCTTTTTTTTTATTGAATGGTTGAAGAAGATCGGTTAGAGCAGGTGTTTAAAATGACTTCGTCTTTTTATATGTGCTTCACATTGTCGCGTTTAGGATATTCCAGTTCCTTTCAAGTAGCAGGAAGCATCTCATAATTTTCGAAATGCTGCTTACGATAGGTTCACAGAGATCTATTTAGGAGTTTTCCTTTGTAAAGATGGCCTTCATAAACTGCAAAGATCGAAATTTATTGAAGCTGAAATTTCAAGACGAAACCTTTAGCCTTTAAACCTATTCAATAGTTGTCATATCACACAGTCAATAATTCTGGTATTAGGTAAAAAAAGGTAAAGGATAGTTCCTTATATTGAAACCGCACTGTGGAATATTTTCCAGAAAATATGACATAAATCTGAAGAAAATAAAATGTAATATTCATCGTTTTGTAGATGTGAAAATGAAAAATGGGTTTGCAAAATATCTCAAGAATTTTTCTTACTTCTGCCTATTGCTCGCTCTGTTTATTGCATGAATCTTATTATTATTTTAATAATTATATATATATATATATATGCCAGAATTATATATAAAATTCATATAATCCCACTTTACCATTTTAATTGTGGTTTTAATCGACATAATATTAAAGAATTCCACTGTTTATGGGTTGACCTTTATCTATATTCGTAAATGAATCTGACCCATTTTGGGGATTTTTTTTATGTGGTAGATTACATAATAACCTGCAGGGGTTCGTTGATTATACGTTACATGCTTCAAAAACTAATATCGTACGGTAAATATGAATCAGAATCCTTTTCTAGGTTCTATTTCTATATTTTTAGTAGCATTCCTCCCTCTTCTCTCTGTATGGCATCACTTAATAATACTACTTCCATGTTGTGAAAGGATTAATGAAGCAAATTATATATTAAAATTCACACGAAACAATTTTCTTGATTATTTTTGTGTGTTGTAAATGTGTATTGAGGGTTAGATTTATATTATAATGCACCATTTCTTAAAGGAAATACATTAAATAATAATATTTTCTGTTATCAGAAATCATATCAATGTCTAAACCATCAATTTTAGATCTTTGAAGCATTCTGTGATAAATTTTTTAATGTCCTGAAGCATTTTTGAGTTGAATCGGAAGCAAAGTTTATAATGAAATGATTGAATTATGTAAAATTGTATCGTGTTATGAAAATAACACGGTATTTAAGAGAAAACGTGCGTTAGTTTCCACGCATTCAAACACTTGGATCATTTGTCATTGTCATAATTTTACGCTTTCACAATTTATCCTATTATATAAGTTACTATTAAGAAGCCAGAGAATTTACCAATTAACTGAGTTGAAATAGCATCTAATCACGTAGAATTTTTAAAAGCCAAGAACATTAAGAATCTTCCATTTTTATGGTGAAATTAATGTAAAATATAAGAAATATTTTCATTCTCATCATTAAACTCGAAAAAACACAACTAATGCCTTTAATCACTTTATATATTTTTTGTTATAATTTATTTTTTCTTAACCTACTTAAAAGATCAACGATCTTCTTCAAGAAAATCTGGATCTAATCAGATTTGTCCCAAACTCTGCTGGTGGCCCGATGAAAATAATATTGCATAACCTTCCTTCTGACTTGATTTATAATAGGCGACTAATAGATAAAAATCTTAAAAGTTAATTACAATTTATAATCATAGACGTTGAATAAACTTCTATCTTATTTATTTTTTTATTCAGAAAATAAAATAAAAGTTATTTTCTGAAAGATCTTTTCATTAATCTGTTAGTGTTAATAAGTGAAATATTGTGCAGCGTATTATAATTATAAAAGTCAATATTGTAGTATATTATAATTCTAACAATTGATTGTCGTAATGTTATTGAAACATTACTTTATGTAGTTTATTTTGGTACCGAAATCTACAGGTTCTTCAGATGTTGAGCCACTGGCACCACTCAGTGGTCTTCGCTGCGCCAACAGAGAACATAGTTCTGATAGTGTTGCATCTCTCATGAGCACGAGCACTAGTACAGGTCACAGTTCATCAGCCAGTCCTATTGCATCCACATTTCATAGAAATCTCCCTACAAGTAAGTATTATTCGTTACTTTCCTCAATTTTAAAAGCGCCAGAAAATTATATTAAATTTTATTTCAGGAACTAGTGATACATTCCTTCAGTTTGCCAAAAGAGGTACAGCATTCAGACGTTCTAACAGAAGTACGGGTACAATTGGTTTGGATGCTACAGGTAATTAATATAGTTTAATCTATTTAATTCTAAAATTCGCCTTATTCAGGTTGGTCCAAAAATCAGTTAACCATTGTGAAAGCTGAATTTCTATCTTATTCGAATACTTTATTATTTTAAAAAGCTTCGAAAGTTTATCTGAAATACACAAAATAAACGATGTTAATTGAATTTTGGGCCATCCTTTATAAAATTAAATATTAAAAGTTATGTGAAAAATTAAGGTTTAATAATTTACTAATTTTAATTAATTATATTAGAAATTTATATAATTGTATAAATGATATATTTAATTAAATATATAAGTAATTATTTAAAATTAAATTAAAAATATATTAAATATTTAATTTTTCATTATAATTAGCAAATTATATAACAGATAATTAAATTATTATTATTATTATTACTTACTTGGATATAATTATTATAAGAATCTTTAATTATTGAAAAAACTATTTTAAATGTCTGTTAGTTTGTCTATCTGTTTATCTATATATATATAAATATCCTTCGTTGAAACATATTTTTATCGAGTGAAATGTGAGAGGTAGTGATGGAGAAGTGTTGAAACGTTGGCTCGATAAGGATGGAACAAGCATAAGAATTATCCTTAATTACTTAAGGATAATTCTTATGCTTGTTGCTCAGAATTAACAGGGTCATATCTAGTAATAGCATCTCAACATTTGAAATTTTTAGGGAAGGTGTTATAGAAGTTAAAGTAATTAGCCTATAAACAATAAGCAAATACAGTATTGAATTTTCTTATTTGTTAAAGGAGACACAAAACATTTAAACAAAATAAATCGTTGCTAAATCTTTTGATATAAATATATTTTTTATTATTATTTTAAGTAATTCTTTATATTCGAATGCATTGAAATACAGTATATATATAAATTGTACAAATTAAATTTCAATTAGGTTATTTATCATGTAAATCCCAAAAGAGGTACCATAAATTTAAAAGCGTTTTTACACGAAATTTTATGTTATAAGTTTATTTAAAAGAAATTTTATTCAGTTATATATATATATTTACAAGAATATTTTAAATTTTCATAATGTTTCCATTATATTTTAATATTGACTTTTCGACACACGAGACTTTATCGTCACACAACGAATAGAAATACTTTATTTTTCTATATAAAAGCTACTAGACGACATTTATATTTTTCTTGTTTTTACCAAATAAATGAATTAAATATATTTTAAATGAACGTAATTAAATAAGAGATATTTTAATGGTTATTTTTTATTTTAAAACAAGCGAAGGAAGATGTTTTTTTTTCCTTTGTTTTCCTCCATTGAAAATTATGTTCTCATCAGTATAATATAAAAACAATAAAAGAATTAAGTAGAAAAGAATATTAATGGTATATATTTTTGCGATTTATAGTTCGTAATCACAACTATAGATCAACGTCTCATACGGATTTGAAATGCTTATATTTTGAAGTGCCCCATAATGAACAAGAACCATTATTTCTTGGAAGACAATGGCTCTTCAAGGAAATCGAACAGGTAAATTTTAAATGGAAATGAAGAAATAATAACTTCATATTGTTTTTTCTTATATAAAACACTTTTTTTATATATATTTTAATGAATAAGTTTACTAATTTTATTTGTAATTTAAGAAGCTTTTTCGAGATAATATCATCGATTTTTGTTTTGTTTCCTCTAACAGTTTAATTGATGTTACATAAGTCGGTTGAATTTCAATATTTTTGTAAAATTTTTGAAGATCCTACAATTTTCATTTAATATAAATGAAATTTAATGATTTCTTTTAATAAATTAATTGGATATTTTTTCATATTGATTATAAATAAGACAATGTATTGTAGTATTGTATAATTACATCTTAAATTATATTAATGATTAATAGAAAAATATACGACTTATTGTTTGCTTTCGTTTGACAATATTTATTACAAAATATTCATTAAAATCTTTTTGTAATAGTTAATTTTATTTTACTTTTATACAATTAAGATATTTTTTATAATAAACACGAGCAAAATTCATACCAATTTCTGCAAATTAACGAGTGAAAACATAGTCGAACCTGTGAACAGCGGCCACTGACGGGAACATAACCTGTAAAAAACGGCCATTTTTTTTAAATTTTGTATACATTTAAAAAGAGAAAGTTTCTGCAAAAATGTCCGCCGTTTTCAGGTGTCCGTTAGTACAGGTTCGACTGTAATAAAAATTAACTCTTCTATTGTGAATGTGAATAATTTAATTTGTTTTTTTTTTTTTAAGAAATTAACCTCAACCGATTCCGAATCAAACAGAGGAGTTATAATAGAAGGTGGACCGGGTAGTGGTAAATCAGCTACAATTTTACAATTAGTAGATCACAGTTCTTTCGGTAGGAAGAAAACTGATGCTGTTTATGAAGGTAAATTGACCTGATGTATCTTCACTTCGTAAGCTAATTAACTGAAAGTCCTAATGATTTCTTTTGATTTAATGAGGAAAAATATTTAAAATTATTTACTTTTCTCTTGAAGTAATTTTACATTTATTCTCACAGACATTAACTCCATTACGTCGGCCGATTCGTATTCTACTGGGTGTTCTTTGTATCAATCTGTTATCAGTCTTAATCAAGAAGCAGCGAGATCTTTGGGTAGTCGTCTTGTTGCTTATCATTTTTGTCAAGCAGATAATAATGTCACGTGTTTAGTCCCCGAGTTTGTACACAACATGGCTTCTCAGTTATGTCAAGCACCTCAACTAGCCGCTTACAGGGAATTGGTGGTACGAGAACCAAGGTTAGTTTACTTAATATACCCTTTTAAACATCCCTTTATGCGTTATACTATAATACATTTTAGTTATATCTGTACGAGAATTAATATTTCATATTCTTAGGTACCAAGAATTGTTGAACATGAGGTCATGCGTATCAGATTCTTCTACGGCATTTGTTAAAGGCATTTTAGAACCGTTACAAAGTTTACGAATGTTTAACAAAATACCAAATACACCCTGCTTGATGGTAGTAGATGCATTGAATGAAGCTGAATTTCATCGACCCGATTATGGAGATACAATTGCTTCATTTATAGCAAAGCATATCCATAAATTTCCTTCTTGGTTAAAAGTGAGTATATTAAAATCTATGATTTGAAATTTATAATGATAGATTTTTCTTCAAAGAACGTTTTCTGGCTGAATGGCCGAGGAAGATTAAGACTTCATCCCCTTGCCATCTGGTTGCACCCTTTATAAACCTGGCTAAACCCACAATGGACCTGAAAAAAATGCCTTGGCCTACGAGGTGAAAAGAGTGAAACGAGACAGGGAAATTTTTATTTATTTTTTAAATCAAAATTACCTTAAATATTGGCTTATTGAAGAGCAGGGTTTCTGGAAATGGGGGAGATGAGTAAGCCCTGGCCCACTCTTTCTTTTTTGATAAACATTAAAGAAGCTTAAATAAATATATAACTTGCTTACGTTTACATTTCTAATTTATATTTTAAGTTTTCTTTACAGGAGAAAAACACAGGGGTTAGGAAAAAATTAAATTAAATTTATCTATTTAATAATTTTCAGTGAATCCCCTCCATTAAAAATTTCTTTCGTAGTAAATTAATTCTTAAGTGATGTAATAGTGAAACCTGCTAATATGACCAACTCAAAGTGTTCATCTTACACAGATGGTCACATTAGCAGGTTTCACTGTATATGGTTTTTATTTCGTTAATCTTAATGGCACCATTATTAACTCTGTTTGTTTCGTTTTTTTCTTTCAGAAAAAAAAGAAACAAAAATATTGTTTCTATTTTTTTTTGTTTAACTTTTTCTCTTGGAACTTACTTGGAAAGAAAATTAATCGTCAGGACAACTGCAAACTTGAGTGTACTTTTGAAATCAATTGATAAAATAATGTTATTTAAAGATCACACGGGAATAGTTTAGCAGCTAATTAATAAATTAGACAAAAATGTATGTACAAATGTACAAAATTTAATACATAAGCTTATAACTTTTTAACTTAAATATATTTGCAATTTTTTTCACTATTCACCTCATCGATTTATAATTTTCCCCCCCCCTCTTAAATGCAGGATCTTTGTCGAAAAATTCGATATATTATACCATTAAAATTCTAAATTTTCTATGAATTTTTAAAATCGTAGAAAATTCGTTAATAAGATATGCGCTAGAACTATTTAAAGGGGGGGGAAATGATGTCAAATCGACGTAAACCCCAAGAATTTTTCGGGGTATGTCAGTCCCTCACCACGTGTTCGCTTCATTGTGGTCCCTGGCCAAACCCATAATGGGCTTGCTGAAAAAGACCTTCTTAGGGCTGAAAGAATCTAAAATAATATAGGCCTAAACCCATGATTTTCTTTATTAAATTGGGTCTTATATCTTTATATTTTCAGGTAGTAATAACCATTCGAACATCATTTATGGAAATTGTCAAATCATTAAAGTTCCATCGAATTAGTTTAGATAGAATGTCTGGTAACGAAAATCTTCAGAAAGATATATCAAGTTATATTATATATCGTATAAATAATAGCTCTACTATAAGAGCGAACATAACTATAAATAATAATAAGTTAGAAGGCACATCTCATAACAGGTAAATTAAAATAATAATTTCTATATTTTTGTTTTACAAATTTATTTAAATTATTCTTTATTTTTTTTTTCCTTTAGATTTGCCAATCATCTTGCATCTCTTAGTAAAGGTTGTATATTATACGTTAAACTCACCTTAGATCTCATTGAAAAAGGTCATTTGGTTGTAAAGAGTAGTAGTTATAGAGTATTACCTGTTAGTCTCAGTGAAGTTTATCTACTAAGTTTTAATCTTAAATTCACTACAATTAAATCATTCGAAAGGGTAAGCTTAATTATAAATATACAGGGTGGCCCAAAAGTCAGTTAACGATTTAAAAATTCATATTTTATACTGCTCACAAGTGGACAAATGGATTAAAAAAAAACTGTGGTAGTTGGTCGAAGATTTGCGCCTGAATTAACTAGCTGGTTGCGTGGAGTTCCGGGTTTTTTTTTACGTGTCTAACACTTTCCCCATAGAATTTCCTCCTGGCAGATTGCCCATGTGTTGCTCATTAACCAACCAACTATTTTACACTCTTCAAATTATACAGACAATATGGATTTCCATATATAAAGTATGTATAATTAAAAGAAGAGTGTTGGATCTATAGAACTAAATGCCCTAAAAATATAGAAGATTCAACATTATTTAATACACTTTTTTAGTTATTTCTATATGAATTTCCTACAGGAAATTAGAAATCAAACTAAACAAGGATAAATGACTTTTGAGCCATCTTATATTTAATTTAATGTAATATATATATAAAATTTAATATTGGTTACTCCACGATCATTTCAGGTATCTTCCATTTTACAAGTGTGCCTAGCTACACTTTCACCACTCACTCTAACTGATATTTATCATAGTGTTAATGCCAATTGCATCAAACAACCGGTTAGCTGGAACGAATTCTTGCAAAGAGTCGACGTTTTGATGTCATCGAAATTATTAGTGGCCAGGCAAGATAAAACTGTCATGTTAGCTCATCCTTCTCTCAGGGAATGGTTAGTAAGAAGAGAAGAAAATGAAAGTGCCAAATTTTTATGTGATGTTAGGTAAGATTTAATTAGGACTTTGAACAACTTTTAATTAGTAGGCGGTAATGGCCTGCATTGATTCCTATCAGTCTTGATATCGTAGAATGAATGCCATCGATCAATATTAACTGCTTGATGGAAAAATTTCGGTTAGGCAAATAGTAATAAAAATAACTGATTTATCTTGATTGCATTTTTAAAAAAAGAAGAAAGAAAAGAAAAGAAAAAAAAAAGTTAATTGATAAACTTTCCACTGATTCCCAAGTGATTAAAATATTCTTTCAAGCATATTTTCATTAATCCAAAAAACACAATTAAATTACCTTTTAATCTTACTTGCAGAATTCTCTTCAAACAAACATTTAATTTATTATTTATTAAAGTACATTTTGCTTTTTAAACCTTAAATCATCATCATCATCATCATCATCATCAAGCCCGCTTTATACTTGAAACTGTGATCTTTTAACACTGTTTAAACCATCCGTAATTGAAAGAGATCCTCTTAAATCTTCAATTAAATGCCTCAAGGAGATGATATCCTGTCAGTAATTTACTATTCAACTAAAGATCAAATCTAAAATGAGCTTGAATAACAATGGCATAACAACCCTTTAAAATATTGTAGAAATTTAAATAATTATTTTATAATATATAAAATATATTTCTCTTCAGATATTTTATGAAAATATGTGGCTTTTTTTATATATTAAATCCAATATATTTAAGCTAAAATATTAAAAAATCATAACACATTCTATGTCGATTTAATGGGCTAAAATAGATTCGACAGAAGGTTCAAACAAGGTCATTTGTTCTAAGTTCTAGACATGGGAAAGTCCGAAAATTTGTTTTAAAAAATATATTCGATATATATATATATATAAATTGATTGGAAAGGTTTATTTGTGAGTGGCACAGGGACCATCGCACCTTTTCAGAGCCTAGGGCTAACATTTGTCATCTGAGATTTATTAAATCGTTTGTGCTCTTACTGCTGTCAGATGATATTCTGATAATATCTAAAATTAAAAACAAGAATTCAAACTATCCGTGTATAAAACTGTGTATATTAATTTTTTATTGCTCCTTTATTAAATCCGTAATTGAATTTTAACGAGTGTTATCAATTATTTCTTCAGTTCTGCTTATCTCCTGTATCCTTCTTATATGAATCCTACACGTATTAGTAAAAAAAGAAAATCGTATTCACAGTATTGATTTCTTCAATACTTAATTTTAACTTGTCCTTTAATGTTATTTTAAGGTATTTTAGGAAAAAATATACTCGAAGCTTTTGCAACACTCCTTTAATTAATGTTATAAAGTTAGGAAAAGGATCAGGATCGATTCTTTGCTATTTTTGTTATGTTTTTCATCGATTTTATCGTGACAGATCTGTCAATATAACGGTTCCATCGTTAAATCCTGTAATTTTCCTCTACACCCAAAAACTTGAATATTTTCTTGGAGAGGAAAAAACTACAATTCTGATTAAAAAAATGAGCATTTTAAAGTTATATATAAGCGAAATTTTCCTATTTTTTAAATCGAAATTAATAATAAACAAGCTCTTAAACATGTGGACCGAAAGTCAGTTAACTATTATAAATTGTTCGTTTTATATAAGCTGTACCAATTTTGGTACGACTTGTTTTTTTTCCCTTTATTATCACATTGTTTTATACTCAGTTCACAGAACATCTGGAATACAAGCTAAACACGGTCAACTGACTTTTGGCCCACCCTTCCTGTATAGAGAGAACTTATAAAAGGGAGATATTTTCTATCAAATTTTGCGTTACGTTTGCAAATTTAACTTGGTTTTTTTTTAAACAATATGCTTCCAATTTTCTCGGTTTTTACTATTGTATCTAAGGTTACTACTTTCAATATTTACAATAGCATTAATAAAATCTATGCTTCGTTTCATAAGAAAATAGCTTTTATATGTTCTAGATTAAATTCGAAATGTCTTTTTCAATTGTATTTGTTGAATATAATTCATTGAATTTGTTTTCTTTTTCTTTTTTTTAAGTCTTCCAAAGTTGAAATCAAATATCGCATCTGCTTTTCAATTATTGATGAAGAGCGTTATTTGTAAAACAAGTCTTCGTATAATACTATTATTTTGACTTTTACTTGGGCATATCAAATAAATAATAATAAATTATTATTATTATTTTGTTGATAGAAACGATTAAATTTTTATTTACGTGCAATATCGTTTTTTTACTGAATGAAATTAGAGAGGAAACAAAACAATTCTGAGTGATTTCCATTGTGTTTTTTTTTTTTTAGATTTAAACACTCAATTGATGTGTTTCTTGACATAATCCATTGTAAATTTCGTTGTAAGAAATAAATCTGTCAGCTAATTACAATTAATTCTGTGGAAATGAACTAATTTTACACTGATTAAAAGTAGTTTTTCTTTTCAGCTTGTTAGTCTGTTTGTCTTTATCTAATATTAAGAGTTAAGGGTAAAGTGATGATGATGTGGCAATATCTCTTTCTAATATCATCCAATAATAGCTGTTGAATTATTTATTGAATGTAGATATGGAGAATTATATTCTCACACTATAAAATATCATCATTATCATCATGTGACTTCTCACATCATCTAGATTCTTTGTCGCAATCATATCCTCAATTCTTTCCTCTTTTTTCCTTTGTCTTTCATTCTAAATTGTCCTAAATCTTACTTTATAAATTCCATCAATCCAATCAAATTTGATTAACATAAATATTTTAATATTTTTTTCTCATAGAAAACGAACAAGACTCATGACAAATGTCTTAACTTTCTTTTAAAATAAGCTTCCGTAATAATTTCACACTGCTTTTTTTTTTATGGTAACAATAATAAAAAAAAACACACACACACACAAATGTACTGCACCACTTATTTAATATTGGTATTTAAAATAGCAATTTTACAACAAAATACCCACTCAACAGAACATAGAAAAGTTTAAACTACAAGCGATAAAAATGCATTTTGAGGGTTTAAAAACTCTTTTTACTCGGATAAAATTCGTATCAACATACAAAATACAGACAAGATGAAACAAAAGATTTTCCTCTTTCAAAACTATAAAAAAAAGCTTGGAGAAAAAGAAAAAGAAAAGAAAAAAAAATGGAAAGAATTGTTATAAAATTTTTGAAAAATGGATATTAAAAAAAAAGGAAACTGCATTGTGAGAGTAAGGAATAAAAATGTTGAAAGGAAACATCACCTTTTTAAATTTCGTTCACCAGTTGCCTGGTAAGTATTTGTCTAATTCAGTTTCTTGAAAAAAAAAGAAGAGGAAATTAATATGCAACCTTATTTCTCATTGGTTCTTTCAATGTGGTATGATGATAAATAAATTTTCTCAGGTTATTTTTCATAATAAAAAGTTGCTTAAGAACATTGGAATATTCATGTTGATGCAACTGATGAACTAGAATGATGGTTTCCTCAAAGAAACTCCAACATTCTTTTATTATTCAGGAAGAAAAATCGATTAAATCAACTTCATGTTTATTTGCAGATGACTACAAAAACAATTTTCCTAATTGAATGAAAACTTTTTCTATNCACACACGAATGTATTACACAACTCTATTGTAATAAATCATTGTGTAGTAAAAGCAATATTGATTATTTTTATCAATAAACTCTTCAAAAATTTATAAATATTACGTTAATTATTTACGAACCATTAAATGATGAATTAACTTTATTTTCAGATAAATCAAACGGATAATAATGGACAATGTCCATTAGTTCACGCGTCACTAAATGGATATCTTGATATAGTTAGTTATTTAATTCAGTACGACTGGCCTCCTGACAATAAAGATGATCCAGGTCTAGCCAGGGCTGCTCAGCAATCTTTAGTAGCCGCTTCTAGGCGTGGTCACGTTACAGTAAGTAATTCAGCTAAGAGTTGAACCTTACAAATGTACTATCGATCGCTTGAATCATCATGTATTTTTTCTTTCTCTCCAGGTTTGCGAATTCCTTTTAGACATGGCTGAAGTAGATGTTAATTCAACAGACGATCTAACTGGTCAAACTCCATTAACAGCTGCGTGCTCAGCCGGCCACAGTAATATCTGCGAAGTGCTAATCCAAAGAGGTGCTACTTTATCAGCTCTCAATCGACAGAGAGAACCTCCACTTGTCTGTGTTTCTAGGATGGGACATGCTATGATAGCATTTCGCTTGAGTAGGTTCGAAACGCCGCTAGATGCCGACAAACTTTTAGAATTAGGACATCATATCCTTAAAGCACATATTTATAAAATAGTAGGACGAGATTTACCACCTCATTGTACAGCTCGAGATCTCCAAGCTCTTTGGGTGCACCAAAGTGCTGAAAATATTACTATTGCTTTGGATGCTTTTCGAAATCTCTACAATCCTAATGTAAAGGTAATAAAATGTATTTATATTTGTTTAAGTTATTAAATTTATTAATATATTTGCATAAATTATAAATATAGTACTGTATAGAACCAATTTATCCATATTTCTCTCACCAGATGGCATTGATTGATTTTTCCAATAGTTGTAAAATTTAGAAAACGTGTCGCCATCTATTGGGAAAATACGAGATTATTTCAGATAATTAAAGTAAATTATTAACTTAAGTTTTTATCAATTTAATTTTATTAAATTCACACAGTTTTCGCTGTAATATATTTAATTTTGAGAAAAAAAAATTTTTAATTCAGCTCAATATAAAAATTATCATCGTATTTTGAAGAATACAGCTGTATTTAAACTCAGTCCAGTGTATTTATAAATATATATGAAACTGTTTTAGAAATGATTAGAAGTTATATTGTAAACCCTTTTCGTATTCTGGGTACAGGACTCTATTAGGGGGCCTTGTAAGGTCGTTTTATCAGAGCCTCAATTTTACAAGGCTTCAAAAACAGTTGTTACAATGCATTTATTCTATTGTATTTCTTGTCTGTTTACAAAATTAAAAAATAAATAAATAAAATTTTAACTGAAAATATTGCTGTCACCATAGCTTGAATACTGAATACATGTAACATAACTACAAAATATTATTATATATTTATGTATCTGAATGAGGATTGATTCTCATATTTCACATGCAATTAAATAAGAAAAGTAACATCCACTAATACTTTTCAGCATAAAGTAAGCACTTAAATTATTCATTCCCTGTAGTAAACAAGTATTTTACGGACTTTTACATTTTTTTTTTTTTTTTTGCATCTTGTAGAAAGAAAGAAAATTTTAAAATATATATATATA
>NW_019384311.1:8249-63706 GCF_000671375.1 Centruroides sculpturatus | reverse complement strand
ATATATATATTTGAAGTATATTTGCTCTATCCAATTTGTTTCTTAAATCGGTTCAGCATTAGATTTAAAAAAAAAAAACCGATTACTTTGCTGAAATGCTAGATATATTTGGAAAACGTTAATAATGTTTGAGTTGAAAAAGATGTTTTCAGGTAGCGCTGCGAACACGCAAACAAGATTTGCAATGTTTGTAGCGCCACCTGAAACATATTAAGTTTACTGTATAAAATCGTTTGTAGCAGCGCCATCTAAAGTATTGTATATTTTTATTTAACAAAATATTTATTTATTTTTCTCTGTTTTGGTTTTGTTTGTTTGTTTTGAATGAATGAAAAAATAACCAAAGAAGATTTTTTTCTTTTAATTCATGAGTGATTTTTCATTGTAATATAAATTAATATTGTTTAAGATTATATTTATTGAAATATATAAACTTTTAAAGAAATCGCTCTGTAATAAGTGATTTTTTTAAGTTTTAACGTGATATTTTTTTAAATATTTTTTTATATTATGTAATTCTAACTCTAATAAAACTTCGATTTAAGAGTGGTATCATTTTATACTACTTATCTGAAAATATTTTCTAATGATTTATTTACAGTAATAGATTCTGTATTTAATTTATAAATAAAGAAGCTCAATAATTATTATTACTTTTTAAAGTTTCTTATTATATATTACAAAGTATTATATTTCTTTAATTGCATTTTTTTCTAGAACATTATAACTAAAAAAAAAAAGACTTCTTGCTTAAACTGCTTTGAGGTATCACCTCTTGGTATTTCTGACATAGTTCTTGAATTTGAATGTTATATTATGCATTTAATAAAAAATTAAACTTTATAATGCACAATGAATATACAAGATGACCTAAAAGTCAGTTAACCGAAATATATATTATAAGCCGATTAAAGCCGGTTTATAACAGCGAAGCGACTGTAGCTTGTTTCAATCAGTTTAAACTGATTATATATATATTATTCAACTTACTTTTGGTCTAATTTGTATTTAGAACAACGAAAAACATTAATAAACGAATTATATAGTAATATTTTAAGAAGAAAAATTGAGTTAAATAACATTTTAATTAGCAATTTTTCGTGAGAAAAACCAGACAAGTTTTAAAATTATTATACTGTTCAAATTCAATTTCTGAAATAAATATTACGTTGTTGTATATCTGCTTTCTTTTACTTTAATACTGGCTCTCGTTAACGTTAATTTAATTTTTTAATTCAATTTTTAGGTTAGCCGTCTGTTGTTGTTAGCTGGTGCTAATCCAGACTATCGTACCAGTTACCTTGATAATGCCCCTTTACTTTGCTTCGCCGCTCACGAGGGTTATATCGAAATGGTGACGTCATTGCTCGAATTCGGTGCTGATGTCAATGCTTCAACTGATGCTGGAATGAGTTCACTTTCTTTAGCAAGCAGACGTGGCCATTTAGAAATCGTTAGGCAAATGGTCACATGGGGTGCAAAGGTAGATGTTTATTCATTTATAAAAACACACACGAATGTATTACACAACTCTATTGTAATAAATCATTGTGTAGTAAAAGCAATATTGATTATTTTTATCAATAAACTCTTCAAAAATTTATAAATATTACGTTAATTATTTACGAACCATTAAATGATGAATTAACTTTATTTTCAGATAAATCAAACGGATAATAATGGACAATGTCCATTAGTTCACGCGTCACTAAATGGATATCTTGATATAGTTAGTTATTTAATTCAGTACGACTGGCCTCCTGACAATAAAGATGATCCAGGTCTAGCCAGGGCTGCTCAGCAATCTTTAGTAGCCGCTTCTAGGCGTGGTCACGTTACAGTAAGTAATTCAGCTAAGAGTTGAACCTTACAAATGTACTATCGATCGCTTGAATCATCATGTATTTTTTCTTTCTCTCCAGGTTTGCGAATTCCTTTTAGACATGGCTGAAGTAGATGTTAATTCAACAGACGATCTAACTGGTCAAACTCCATTAACAGCTGCGTGCTCAGCCGGCCACAGTAATATCTGCGAAGTGCTAATCCAAAGAGGTGCTACTTTATCAGCTCTCAATCGACAGAGAGAACCTCCACTTGTCTGTGCTGTGGTTGATGGTGATTGGAAAGTTGCAAAATTGCTTTTAACTCATGAGGGATCACTTGAATTGTCAGATGGACAAGGAAGGACTCCTTTAATGTTTGCAGCAATGAAAGGTCATATGGGGGTATTGGAATTGCTTCTTTCTAAAGGTAATTCCATAAAATTACATAAAAAATGTATTATAATTAGTAAAAATATGTACTTATATTCATATTCGGTAATTTCATCAAATCAATGCTTTTCCCATGTTGCTTTATTAAAGTAAAACCATTGAAAAATGATGATCTTGACCAATCTAATCATCATCTAAATAAATTAATCTTATATTTAATTATAAATCCTATAAATTTTAAAAATATGCACACTGGTTTGTTTAGATAAATTGCTTTTTTGCCCGTTACACTTCCAAAAATAGAAATGAAGAAAAAAAATATATATATATTTGTTGCTGAAAATATATATATATATATTTTCAGCAACAAATTAAAATAGATATACTTCGTGGTAACAATTTCTACAAATGCTTTCTAAAATAGAAAAACTTCAAACTTATAAAAATGAAATTTATTACATGGTAAAAAGGATACGAAACGAAATTTGCGATCCTAGACTATGTACTAAATTTAGTTTATCTTGTTTTTTTTTTTGTCCATTTGCTATCGTAGATATTATGAAATTATGCGTGAAAGCAAATGTAGAATCTTGTTTACAAAAAAAAGTTTATTGCATAAATATATAAACTCCCAACTCGCATTCTTTGTATTGACCAGAGAAAATAAAATCGAAGATATATTTTCCTCCAACAACTTTTGATAAAATGTATTTATTCTGTTATCAAAATAATGCCATTCGTTAACCCATAGTATCTTGAACGATACAAATGTACATTCTGTACATTATGTTTAATCATTATAATATCGCTAAACTTTAATTATATAGGGATTAGTTAACCGAAAATGGTTATGAACGACAACACACAACTGTCTGAAACCAGTTTTAAGTTAGTAAAAATATTATATATCTAGGTTAACTGACTTTTTGACCACTCTGTATATATATAACTGTTAACATGAAATTATATTTTATATATTATTTTTGTCAGGAGCATCTACAAATAGCACGGATAAGGATGGTCTGACAGCTTTATGTTGGGCGTGCAAAAAAGGACAGTCTATCCAATTTGTTTATTAAATCGGTTCAGCATTAGATTTAAAAAAAAAACCGATTACTTTGCTGCTGAAATGCTAGATATATTTGGAAAACGTTAATAATGTTTGAGTTGAAAAAGATGTTTTCAGGTAGCGCTGCGAACACGCAAACAAGATTTGCAATGTTTGTAGCGCCACCTGAAACATATTAAGTTTACTGTATAAAATCGTTTGTAGCAGCGCCATCTAAAGTATTGTATATTTTTATTTAACAAAATATTTATTTATTTTTCTCTGTTTTGGTTTTGTTTGTTTGTTTTGAATGAATGAAAAAATAACCAAAGAAGATTTTTTTCTTTTAATTCATGAGTGATTTTTCATTGTAATATAAATTAATATTGTTTAAGATTATATTTATTGAAATATATAAACTTTTAAAGAAATCGCTCTGTAATAAGTGATTTTTTTAAGTTTTAACGTGATATTTTTTTAAATATTTTTTTATATTATGTAATTCTAACTCTAATAAAACTTCGATTTAAGAGTGGTATCATTTTATACTACTTATCTGAAAATATTTTCTAATGATTTATTTACAGTAATAGATTCTGTATTTAATTTATAAATAAAGAAGCTCAATAATTATTATTACTTTTTAAAGTTTCTTATTATATATTACAAAGTATTATATTTCTTTAATTGCATTTTTTTCTAGAACATTATAACTAAAAAAAAAAGACTTCTTGCTTAAACTGCTTTGAGGTATCACCTCTTGGTATTTCTGACATAGTTCTTGAATTTGAATGTTATATTATGCATTTAATAAAAAATTAAACTTTATAATGCACAATGAATATACAAGATGACCTAAAAGTCAGTTAACCGAAATATATATTATAAGCCGATTAAAGCCGGTTTATAACAGCGAAGCGACTGTAGCTTGTTTCAATCAGTTTAAACTGATTATATATATATTATTCAACTTACTTTTGGTCTAATTTGTATTTAGAACAACGAAAAACATTAATAAACGAATTATATAGTAATATTTTAAGAAGAAAAATTGAGTTAAATAACATTTTAATTAGCAATTTTTCGTGAGAAAAACCAGACAAGTTTTAAAATTATTATACTGTTCAAATTCAATTTCTGAAATAAATATTACGTTGTTGTATATCTGCTTTCTTTTACTTTAATACTGGCTCTCGTTAACGTTAATTTAATTTTTTAATTCAATTTTTAGGTTAGCCGTCTGTTGTTGTTAGCTGGTGCTAATCCAGACTATCGTACCAGTTACCTTGATAATGCCCCTTTACTTTGCTTCGCCGCTCACGAGGGTTATATCGAAATGGTGACGTCATTGCTCGAATTCGGTGCTGATGTCAATGCTTCAACTGATGCTGGAATGAGTTCACTTTCTTTAGCAAGCAGACGTGGCCATTTAGAAATCGTTAGGCAAATGGTCACATGGGGTGCAAAGGTAGATGTTTATTCATTTATAAAAACACACACGAATGTATTACACAACTCTATTGTAATAAATCATTGTGTAGTAAAAGCAATATTGATTATTTTTATCAATAAACTCTTCAAAAATTTATAAATATTACGTTAATTATTTACGAACCATTAAATGATGAATTAACTTTATTTTCAGATAAATCAAACGGATAATAATGGACAATGTCCATTAGTTCACGCGTCACTAAATGGATATCTTGATATAGTTAGTTATTTAATTCAGTACGACTGGCCTCTTGACAATAAAGATGATCCAGGTCTAGCCAGGGCTGCTCAGCAATCTTTAGTAGCCGCTTCTAGGCGTGGTCACGTTACAGTAAGTAATTCAGCTAAGAGTTGAACCTTACAAATGTACTATCGATCGCTTGAATCATCATGTATTTTTTCTTTCTCTCCAGGTTTGCGAATTCCTTTTAGACATGGCTGAAGTAGATGTTAATTCAACAGACGATCTAACTGGTCAAACTCCATTAACAGCTGCGTGCTCAGCCGGCCACAGTAATATCTNATTAAAATTTTTTTTTGTTATTTTATTTTATTTTTATTTTATTTACATGGTAACGAATTTGTATATTCTTTTCAATTCCTTTAAACTCAATTGTAAACGAAATCTAATTTACTATTGTTTCTTTTAGATAAAAATAGATTACATTGCTGATTTTTGTATAAAAAGTAGCCTGATTGATAAAATTGTTTTCGTATTTTATTAGATTTAGTTGACAATTTTGTTATTGATGTTGAATCGAAGGATTGCTTGATAAAATATTATTAAAACAAGACATAAAAATACGCCATTTTCCTTCCTATAACATATAAAAATTGTACGCAAATTCTCAAGTATTTCGAATGAAGACAGGCATGTATAGGCCTATATATATCATGTATTTTTATAAAGGAAGGACGACAGGATGTTAGTAATTTCATATTCTCTTTGTTAATTTACATAGAAATTACCGAGAAAGTAACTTAAAAAAGAAAATTTAATTTAATTTTTATTAGTAAAAAATAAAATTCTTGGAAAGGAAGATAAATCTGATACGATATTGAATGAGATAAATGATGTTATCTCTTCATAGCAGGTGTTTTTTTTCCTTTCTTTCTAGAATTTATTCCTTTCGTGTAAACACGATTTTCGTTTATTTAATTGTTTTAATTTATTTAATACAGCTAATATTAATGTATATAGGTTATACACGATTGTTAATTAATGATTTATTAGGCTGGTAGACTCTTTATAATTAGTTTAATGAGAGTTAAAAAGCTATAAATGATAACTTTCGTTAAGACATGTTTATGCATAATTTATAGTCTTTCTCTCTCACTAATTTTGAAATTTTGATTTAAATATTTTTATTAGGACCTAAACAAAAAAATTCGTTTGTTAGCTTAATATTAATAATGCATTTATTACTTTTTTTAATATAAATTATTGTTAAAATTTAGTCTAACTCCACGTTCTCTGTTACGTTATTGATCATTACTATTTTCTTTTAATTATAACAGTGAAGGAGAGAAACGTCATTTATCATCTAATTTTCGATCGTTACGTTAGAATATAAGAAAAATTTCAATTGGTTATTTATTGGAGGTAATTGAGGTAATAAAAAAAAAGCCATAAAATTCCTATAAATCTTAATTGACGTAATGAAAATGATGTTATTACTTTACTTAACACCCATTGAAAAATTGGAAGCTAATTATTACGAATTAATTCTTGAAAAATTCCAAAAATTATGAAAATTTTCCTTTTAATTTTATTAGAAAATTATTAATAATAAACATTAATAAGTATTAATAAATATATTCAAGAATTAGGTTTACATCTTTAAGGAGTTGTATGACTTACTGATTAGGAAACAATTGAATGAAGAATAAAATAAAAAGTTATTTAATGCTTTTACAAAATAAAATTTGATTAATTTGTATATTTTCTCACTGTTTATTTTATTTTTAAACTAAATTGTATCTAAACAATTGATGCAGTTATAACTGTATCATTTATCAATACTTAAATCTAAAGTAGATTCTCTGCTAGATCTGTTGTTATTATAGGGCTATATTATAATTTTCACATTTATTTTATGCTACTAAAACAAGATATCTTTGAATATTTTCTTATTAAAATGTAACTCATATTTATATAAGTCATACAGATAAATTAGATTTGTTTATATTTAAAAATTTTTCGAAGAAGTAAAATTTTTTTTTCTTGCATATTTTCTAGAATATTGATTTCTTTTTTTTCCTGTTGTATATTTATAATATTTAATTTTCAGCTTAGGATGTTGTAAGAGGGGAATATTGATTTGTTTAAGATTAGCGTGTACACAAAGAAAACCGAGTAATTTGTAGTTGAAGGACAGAAAGGAACGATTTATCTTTAGAAAAGTTTACCTTATAGCTGGGTCCTACTTGTATTGTTTCACCTGTTAATGTTGTTGGGAGAAAGTATTGGATGGAGATGTTTTTAGTTCCGTGTCATCACGCCAGATGGTGTGTTCACGTCATTTGGATGTTGAGGTCCATGAACGTGACTCGAATCTATATATTTGTTTATCTTCAAGTTATTTTGAGATATATTTAATATTTTTAAAAGATTTTTCTTTCTCGCTAATTTATACACATTTCCCTATTTAGAAAGAGAGAGATTTTTCTGTCATGCAAACTTTAAATTTATTTACAATCAATCAATTCTAATAGCTGTAGACCATTTATTCGTAACAATTATCTAATTTCACGATCTCCTACTGTTAATTATATAGTACTTACATAATATTTGATGCAAGAATTATCGAAAAGTTTTTTTAAATTTGTAGAAAATATAAACAAATGTTTCTTCTTAATACATTTATTTTATTTATTTATTTCCATTAGTTTCTTGTAATTCAAATGGGAGTTTGTTGTATGTGATATTTTCACGCAAATTCAGGTGATTTTTAAATTTCTAACGAACTTTATAATGCAAATAACATTAACACGAGCGGATGAAATACCATTACGGTAATAACAGTGTTTGGGTGGGGCCATTTACTGTCACATCTCTCAATCAACGACATTTAATGACAGATCATTAACAGCCAGCTACAAAAGTATGTAAATGACAAATTTAGAAACACGTACAAGTAATCAATAACATCAATTATAGTTAAATAATTACTAATCTCTCAAATCCTAGTTTACCTTCTCTCTGGAATTATAGATGCTATCTTAACAGAATTTCATGTTAAATTTCTATGTAGGCTTATTAATTAGTTCTTAATGAATCATTAAATAGTTTAACCTTTTCAGATTAATAAATCAAAACTTGTCTGTTTGTTCGAATTTTAAATGCAACGAAAATGATTTTTATTCTCAAGAAAATTCGGGTGGCATTTAGTAAAATTGTGGACAATTTATTGTATTTACTCGAATAATATATCTATTCTTGTTCATATAAATAAATAATTGAAATATTATGTTTTATTGATGTTGTAAGGCCACACGCAAAGTTTCGACGAAAATTAGCTGATTAAATTTATTTTTTTTAAATCCCATCGAAATTAGAATTTCAATTAAAAATGGTCGCTTAAGTGAAATAAATTGAATATTTCAGATGTAAAATACACAATAAATTCATTTATTTAACACTAGCTATCTCCAATTGCTCGGTCTTTTGAAGGTGGTAATAAAAACAATGGTCTTAGGTCAATAAATGAACATTTTAGTTAGAGTATTTACAATAATGAAACTTCAAAACACAAAAAATTGCTCGGGCTTTAGTGGTGGTTGGGTGACCCCCATAGTATTTTTTTATAAGGTGTTAAAGATTATTCTTGCCAAGTTTGGGACGGATACGTTGAACAGTATAGAACTTTTTACCTAAAATATAGCGGCGCGTATAGCTTCATGGAGCCCAGGAAAATTGAATTAGGGACCCCATGTTGACTTCAGGAACATTTTTCTTCAGGGAAAAATTTTGGGATAGCTTCGTTCGTTTTTTTAACACGATCTCCAGCAGGTTAAGTTCTGCCTTGCGCCAGTGCACCTTGAACCACACCGTTAATCTAGGTCCCAGCTTTAAAATTTGATATTTTTACTACAGTAATGAGTTTATAAAAGATTAGATTTCTGGAGGTCCCAGGCAATTGCTCGTTTTGCCCATAGGATAATATGCCACTATTAACATACATATTTGGACTTTAGATATTGTAGATAAACAATTCCCTTCGCACATATCCTACATTTTGTTTTGTTTACGTCTTAAGAATATTTATTCATAACTTTAAAATTCATAAAGAAATCATGCTTTAATATTATTCAATATATTCCAGACTATCTCTATGAAGGATTTAATACATTTGTTGCACTTTTATATATATATATAACTAGTATCATTTTCTTTATCCATTTACATATTATCTTGCTTCTTTATATAGTCATAAAATTATTTTCGTACTTCAAATAACATTTCTTAGCACTTATTCTAATTACTTTCCCCTTTATGTGGATCTATTGATTTTTTTAATTGGTCAATGAATATTCATTGTCGTTCAGTACACATCATGATACTGTTTAATGTCATTGAATGTAATACAATGTTAAAGTGTTCTTTTGGGAAATTCAACGACCTTTGATAGTTTTTATAGTAGTAGTTAAATATGCTAAAGACGTGCTTTTTTTCATTAATAGCCCTGATGTATTTTTTCCTAAATTTTTTTATTTTTTTGAAATTATATTATAAACTATAGAAAATTAAATTTTATATTCATTAAAACGATTTAGAAAATATAAATTTAATTTTAATATAAGACCAGTTTTAAGTAATGCTACATTTCCTTCTTAATTCGTAATATTAATCCATTTAAATACTATAAAATTGAATAAAAACCTATACAGATACTAGACTTTAAAGTAGATTTGTGGTTTAAATTAATTTTTTACTATTTTAATAATAATAAATTACCCGAGACTTAAAGGATTTTCTTAACTAAGATCGAAAATTTTAAGCTTATTTCAACATTAAATTTCTTAATATAATAAATGCAATTATATTCGTTATAAAACTTTGAGTATATGGAATGATATTAAATTAAATTTTGAATATTAATTCTTATTTTAATTTTTAGGATTATACAACTGCCATAGATGCTGCTGATCAGGCGATACAGATAAAACCGAAATCTTGGGAAGGATATTATGTTCGTGCTAGAGCCACAAGTGATAGCGGGTAAGCATTAAAAAATTTAATATTTTAAATAAATCATTTAATATAATACATGTTTAATTATTTCATTTAGTTTTAATAATAAACCTATAACTAAGAAATTTTTGCCAAATCTACAAGGAAAAAAAAATATCCTAAATAAATCTAAAACAATCTTAATTAAAATTCTAGATATTTTTTTTTTTCTTATTCAAATAATTCATTATTAAAATGTTAATGTTTTTGTCATAATTTTAACAGAGTAAAGTATGCATTAAAATATTTTTATTCCGTTTTAATTCCTAAATCCTTTTTCAAGGTTATTACGTTAACCTATTTTTATCATTAAAATCAATATATGTTGTATATAATTCATTAGGGCATATTTGGAAAATGTTTCCTTCTCTGTGGATTTATTTGTACTTATTAAAAGTTGAAATATTAAAAATTAAATCTACAAAATTAGTTTTTATTTTTCTTATGCATGATTAGAATTTAAAATTAACACTTCAATAACGCTACAAAATTTAAAGTAATAATTTTTAATTATTTTATTATAAAATGTTAGAAGGATTTTAAAGCTGAAGGAATAATTTTAAAGGGATTTACACATTTTTCACAAATATATAAATTTATTTCTTATGATTGTTGTAATCTGGGCCTTCGAGAGCTTATATGGAACTCTTTAACCTTTTGTTTTTTTTTCTTTTTTTGAATAAATGAAATATGTAGAATGTTTTTTAATTAATAAAAAGTAGCCTCAAAGTGTTTTAACGGTATTTTTAATAACAGAAATTTTATAAGCGTAGGAATAATTATAGGTCCTATCCCTGCTCCTTTCTCGATGACCCTGGTCATAACCACTGTTAAAACGAGTAATTATTTATTGTAACATCGTGACAATGCTTTCAATTTTAATAGTGTCATGCCCCTGTACATCATACTTTTCCTGTTAATAATAGTCATGACGGTCATCTAACTCCGTCCAGGGGAAAACTTTAGAACTGTAATAACTTAACTTTCGCTGCAAATTGGAAGTTCATTTATAGTTAATCGGGGCCTCCTATCCCTAAGCTTTTCATATCTGGCCTCTATTTTCTTCTATGTGTCTTTGTTCTCGAGATTAAGGAAGGACAGACAAGCGGACGAACGTGGGAATTTATTTTTAAAAATTCCAGCTCAATAGATAATATATTAAATGTAACAATGATAATTTTTTAAAAAATATTACTTAAATACTTAATAAAGTTTGAATTCAAACCTACACTTTAAATAAGTAATAAAATATTTTACTAAGTTATCTTTTAAAATCGACAGTTTTAAATTCTTTTACATGTAAATTATTGCATTTGTCTAATTTATGTCCAATATTAGGATAATTTAATGTATGAATAATTCAAAAAAATAAATTACTTCATGTAATCTAACGCTAGTTCTTGGTATTATTTTCGAAGCTAGTTTTATCGTAAATCGTGCATGGACTGTATTTACGTCACAAGAACGGAATAATAGTAGGTTTATGTAATCAATACCAGACTTTTATTGTAGGAAAGTGTTTAAGAACAGCTTTCTCGAGGTCTTTTTTTTACATGATATCATGTATAAGTCATATTTCATCGATCGAGATTCTCAGTCGTGTTTTATATAAATGTCAACGTGCGTCTAGCGTTAATATCCCCCTTAAGAGTAGTGTTACTATCTTATTAGCAAATTACCGTTCTGTTTAATCTCGTATAACGACTTGTAAATTGACGTTAATGAAGATAATTAAGTTCTAACCAATTCACTCATTGTCGATTTTATAAATTGTCTGGTAAATGTTTGCAGATAAACAAAATACTTTTAAAAGCTTCCTGTATTCTGACTGTGTAAATGCTATTGTTGATAAGAGTAATTAATTAAAATCGACTGTTTCTATAAAATATTGATTTCTATCTTGAATTTTATTTGAAATTTATCGCTTTTGTTTTATTTAAATATAAATATATCTCATTTTCTTATAAAATAAGAGATTGAAATTTAGGATTTAGATACAGTTTAGGACCTAACATTTAAAAAACAATTTATTATTTAAGTAATGACAGGGCCTATTATATATTAGGTCCGGATTTACACTTGCTCTAAGCTAAGTTTATAATAAGTAAATGAGCAATTATTTGTTGTGACATCGTTACAATGCCGGGCTGCAATTTTTAATAATACTTTTTAATTTATTTAATTTAAAATATATGCTCTCAATCTCAAATTAGTAGTGGCTTGCCCCTGTACATCATACTTTTCCTTTTACATCAGAGCCATGCCGTCATCTCTCTCACACATTTCAGGGGAAGTTTTCAATTGAAATAACATGACTTCTGGTCTGCATAGGAAGTTTTTCGGAACTTCCTGCCCGTAAGGTTTTCACATCTGGTATCATCCTTCATCCGTTTTCAGATATTAATGAAAGACGAACGGACGGACGACAGTGGGAATTTATAGGTCTACAATTTTTTGAAATTGCAGCCGAATTAAAACAAAAATAATAAATAAAATTGTAAACTTTATTATTACCAATTAAATTAATGCATTTAAGTCGGCAGAAACAAATTTGTTATCTTTTAAATTTTAAAATTGGTTAGAACAGATCAATTTTGTAATTAATTAACGGAGACTTTATACTTTATCCATAAGAAGAAATAATAATATAGATCATTAGAAAACTATCCCATATTTGCATTTTTCATCTTTAAATTAAGCATTCAAAACTCTTCTAATAAATTCAAGTTAAAATTTTTTAAACTTTAATTAATTTATTCTTTAAAACTTTATATCAAATTAATAACTAATTTAACAAAATATCCTTATTTAATTATTTACTAAAGTTTTAGTTTGTAATGCCTACAAAACATTGTCTTAATAAACAACTTTTTGTAAGAAGTGAAAAATTTAAATTGGATCCTTAATACTAATTTTAATTAGTTAAATTCCTTTATTTATATTACTTGCAATGACTTTCATTGTTTATTATTGTTTTATTTTGTGGTGAAGGTTTGAATTCAGATGCCCTTAATTTTAATCGTGTTTTCAAGCTCCTTTAATTTTAATTGATTAAAATTAAGAGCATCTAAAAGTGTTCTTCGGTCAGGATGGTCTACAAACTCGAGTATATCTTATCATTTCAGACGTCCCGAAGAAGCTTTACAAGACATAGAAGAGGCATTAGATATGGTCCCAACAAATAGCGAAATTAGGAAGATTTTATACCGTTTAAAAGACGATATTTTAACTGGTTACGAAAGCTGTAATCTAGAAAATGATGTTTCTTGTAGTACAGATTCTGCTAAATCTAGCAGTACAAGCAGGTAAGATTTTTTTTTAAAAAGAAAACTTTATAAAACGAAAAATTTAATTGTCGAAAGAAAAATATGTAATTTATTTTCTATCAACAGCTGTCTCAGTTCCATGAGGACTCAAACAGGTTCTACGGAGACTATCGATCAATTCTGCGCTTTGTCACTGGATCCTCTTGTGGCATCTAATATCACAAGATTGACTGAAAAAGTCGGTGCTGATGGACTCACTTTTGAGACAGTGATCTAATAACTATTATATATTAAAAAAAATAAAATACCTAGTCTGACGTCATGAAGCGTGTTTAAACAATATTTTATAGTTCGTAAAGCCGAAAGGACAATGAAAAACTGTAAACATCTGGGATAATTAAGTACAGGATGTTATATCAGTATAGCAATTCTCCAGCGGCTGTCTACTGATTGAGATGATCAGTAGAGAAAATAAAAGAAATGAAAAAATATCTGTGTGCAAATAAGCAACAGGAATTACTTCTATGATTCTATATTTCCCCCCCCCCTTCTTCGTACAAAGAAAAAAAAATAAAAATAAAAAAAATAAAAGTTTTTCTCTAGGAAAGAAAAACAAATAAAAATTCCTAATATCAACAAAACTCTTCTCTGTAAATTGGTAGAGTACTTATTGTATGTNTTTTAAAAAGAAAACTTTATAAAACGAAAAATTTAATTGTCGAAAGAAAAATATGTAATTTATTTTCTATCAACAGCTGTCTCAGTTCCATGAGGACTCAAACAGGTTCTACGGAGACTATCGATCAATTCTGCGCTTTGTCACTGGATCCTCTTGTGGCATCTAATATCACAAGATTGACTGAAAAAGTCGGTGCTGATGGACTCACTTTTGAGACAGTGATCTAATAACTATTATATATTAAAAAAAATAAAATACCTAGTCTGACGTCATGAAGCGTGTTTAAACAATATTTTATAGTTCGTAAAGCCGAAAGGACAATGAAAAACTGTAAACATCTGGGATAATTAAGTACAGGATGTTATATCAGTATAGCAATTCTCCAGCGGCTGTCTACTGATTGAGATGATCAGTAGAGAAAATAAAAGAAATGAAAAAATATCTGTGTGCAAATAAGCAACAGGAATTACTTCTATGATTCTATATTTCCCCCCCCCTTCTTCGTACAAAGAAAAAAATAAATAAAAATAAAAAAAATAAAAGTTTTTCTCTAGGAAAGAAAAACAAATAAAAATTCCTAATATCAACAAAACTCTTCTCTGTAAATTGGTAGAGTACTTATTGTATGTAGATTATTCTATAAATTTAAAAAATTAAAAAAAAAATTAACAAAAAAAAGTAATAATAATAATAAACATAAACACTCGAAACATTCTTTGTATTATACGTTGTAAGTATTTTCAAAATTGTCATTATTATTATTATTATTATTATTATTGTTGTTTTATTTTGTGGTGAAGGATTGAATTTAGTAAATTATTGCCGTGAATCTGTGTTATCTGTAGATAGCCCATAGTTGGATAAAATTGAATTTCAAAGTCAAACTGATGTAAACATTGGGAATTTGTTATTTAGATGGGAATAAATATTAGTGTTTTTCTTTTTTAATATTTGTTTTTTATTTTTATTTTATTATTATTTTTATTATTATTATTAATTAATCATCTTCAGAATTGAACTTAAACCTATCTATTAAGGTTTATAAAGTGGATGAATGATCCTTTTCATGTAAACAAAAATAAATTAAAGATTATTCGGATAAATAAATAATATAAAGTATTAAAAATTGAAATCATTAATACTTAAGTAAACACTTCACTAAATTACATTTTACAAAAAATCAATAAAATTTTTAAATGAATTTTAAACAATTATTTACATAAACAGCATTTGAGAGAGGATGATAATTATCAGTTTGTTACAAGAAATATATCACAATTTTTCATTATCTATAATTATTTTAATTATCTCTGAGAATATAAATTAATGCAGCATAGTTATTCATTATATCTACCGAAAATAGAACAACGTGAAACATTTTCTTAATCATCTTTAACGCAGAAATTCTCATAAGGTTGTAGAAAAGACAAGACGTTATTTGAAGTAGAATTTTAAATTCTTATTTTTCTACTTTAGAATTTTAAAAAATAATTTAAAGAAAACTCCAATAATTAATATACAATTCGGTTATATCAATTTTAAAATATGCAGTATAAGATAGTGTAAAAACAGCTATATACTTTAACATGTACGAGTATGTTTCTAATTTATTACTTCTACTGCCATATATTTTTTCTTTTTGTTGCTTTACTACCTTTCATAAATAAAATTCATAATAAAGTGTATAGCTATTTTTGCACCATCCACTTTATTTATTGGCATTTATTTGCACTATTTACACTATTTATTACTAATAATGGGGGATTTCTATATTGCCAGCATTACTATTTTAATCATTATGTATTAATGTTTACGGAACTTAAAAAATGTTAGCCAAAATCACAGGAAATTTGTACATACTGTACGTTAAAATGTATTCGCAGATTGATAACTTTCAATATCATAGGTTTATTCAGAGAGTCTTTGCATCTTCTTAACCAAAATTTAAAATAAGTAACTTATTTATTATTGTAGTTTTCTGATAGTTATAGAAGTAAAATATTTTTTATGTATGTTTTCGCAATTATGTTTAGGCCTATATTTAACAATTCTTAATTTAGTAAATGTAATGCATAATATGAATTTGAAATATGTGTATTTTGTTTGTGTGTGTATGCACGCGCACGATGGACGATGGTCCAAAAATCAGTTAACTATTATCGAGAATAAATTAATAGTGCTTTTTTTTATTCAAATACTTTTATAATCTTTACAAAAGTTTGTTCGAAAGTGAATTTTTTTCTTGATCAATACGCGAATTAACAAATTTAGCTTACGGTTCGTATCCACAAGTATGTCTATAACAAACAAAATCCGGTTAACTGATTTTTGACCATCCTACACTTAAAATAAGAAAAATCGAAGTGTTAATTCTGATTATAAGAATATTTCAAATATTCCACAACTAAATAACTTTATTTTTAATGTTGTTTTAAAGAATTTACTTGAATAAATTATAAATTCATTATATAACAAACAGATGCTTCATTTTCGCATCGTATCTAATCAATACAGGTAAGATCCGACATTCCTATTTGCTTTAATGATGTCAAATTACAATAAATTGCTCTGAAATTGTAACATATATCGTTATATAATTACTAGAATTGTTTCATTATTTAAGAGATACTTTTACGAAAATTACATTTCATTTCGGAAGTGAAGTTACATGACTGATAGTTATCATCTAGATTATATCTGTTTAAGAAATTGCTTTATTATTCTAGATATTTGATTTAACTAACTGATGAGAAATATTCGATATTTACACCAATTCTTGTTGAAGATAAATGAATGTTTTGAAAGTTACTAAAACTTTGATTAATTACAGAGTAGCTGACGTTATTTAGAATTATTTGTATTCCTTATTTTTAGTTTAATCTCGAATATATTTGGTTAAAAGTAATTAAATTAAGTCTATATTTAACCAATAGAAAAATGCATAACATCTTTTCAGCTTTTTGTTTTATAATCAACATTTCATTTTTGTTTTCTGAATAAAAATTTAAGCTGTAATTAGCAGTTTCATTTCATTTACAATTTATTATTCTTTTAAAAATGAATTTATTTTCAGTAATTTTTATCTAGAGGATAATTTGAAAGTCTGCAATTCATTACAAACCATCTGAAGTACTGGATGTACAGTACTGTACTTATAACGTGTGAGCGCAACATACATTTATCAGGATTGAAAAGAATGCTTTCTTAGGTGCATATGTTAACTGCAGAACTATATAATAATATTTTATGTGTTATATAATTCATATTCCATCATGATATTTGAGTTTCAAGATACTAGAAATTTGAAAGAAATGTCTAAAAATTCGTGTTTATTATTTTTCTTACAAAGAAATGCAACTTTTTGCAATTTTCTGGGCAATCTACAATAAAAAATCCTTTCTATCTTTTTGATAATCCAATTGAATCCAATCAGAACACTTGAATTTTTCTGACCAGTTTAGATCTGACATCTCTCATCACTGTCTCATCCACAACTCTCATCTTGTACTTCCACTACAACTCTCTCAAAGGAATAAAATTGAGTCTACTTATATTGTGTAATAATGTATTGCGTCATAAGTTTACGTTTTTATTTATAATGAATTGAGTTAGATTAATCATATTAATCTTAAAAAGCGATATTTGCATTATTTTTCAATTAGAGAATCTTGAATCTGATTCTGGACGGAGGAACAGACCTAGACAACTTGGAATGATGATTGTAATAAATAGTCTAATTGTATCTTCAATGATCTGCTAAGCAAGTGCAGAAATAAGAAATCCTGGTTGTATATGTTAATTAAAACAATATGTTGTATTAGAGAAATTGGTTGTGACTGCCCCAACGGTTTTCAAAGAGACTATGAAAAGAATTGAATTGTATTGATGGAACCATGGGCGAGCTGCAAGGGAGATGCCTCCCGAATGAAATTGTCCCCAATTTACATGTTAGACAACGAAGAAAACCAGAAAAATTACCCGTGGCAAGCCCATTGATGAGGCTCGAACTCTCAACCAACTTCCAGTGTTCAATTATTTTATCCACTCGGCCATTGGTAGGCTAAGATTTAAAACTCGTGAAGAAGAGCATAAGGCCCGAAATGCATATCCATTGTAAAGTATACAAAATAAAAATCCACTTTTTCCATCAAGCGGAGTGTTCCTGTATGATATGTTCTCAATAGCAATTTTATGCTAGGTTCCAATGAATCTACAACCAACTGAGAGAACAGCAAGCAATCAAGTACATAGAATAATATAATTATTTTCTTTTAAAATTTTTCATGTAATTTAATCATGTTAGAAATAGGACATAGATTGCATTATTTTGCTTTATTCAATATTACTTCGTATAAAAACGAGTTTTTATTAATTAGAAATAAAATTAAGTCATAAAATATTTTAAAATAATATTTAAAAAATAATAATAATATAAAAATTAAGATATATAATAAAAATATTGCTTTATGGAGTAGTGGCCGAGTGGATAATACCACTGAACACTGGTAGTTGGTCGTGAGTTTACGCCTTGCACGTCGGCGATGTGTGAACTCACGACCCAATTGCCAGTGTTCAGTGGTTTTCGGATTTTCTTTACGTGTCTAACACCTAAACAGAGGCCAGTTTCACAATTTAAAGTTATTTTAAAGTAATTCTAAATAGATAAAGAAATGATATCTTTAATTATAAATGTTTATGCGAATGTTTATAGTTACGAATATTTTCGTTTACTTTAACATTTAAATAAGACAAGATTTTAAGTACAGTACATCCATATATATAAATGAAGATGTTTGTTTGTTTTCTATACATTCCTAAGCCGTTCGACCAATTGCTTCGAAGCTCGACAGTTAAGTTTACACACTTCTAAGTTAGATAATGTCGTACATCTCACCCCAAAATATCTATTAAATTTCTGTAAATGAATTAATTTCTATCCTCATTCGATTTGCTGATTTACACGTAACGCCATCTATTGGAAAAATTTAACAAAATAATAAATTAAATATAATTCATACAGAAATGGATATAATTATTAAAAAAACAAATATTAAATTCACATAATTACTGAGACATTGATATAGTGCAAAATAGACTAGCTATATCATTATCATTATTGAGACAGATAGCACATAGCACTTGCCTGCATGGAATGGAAAGTGCTATGTGCTATCTATAAGTATTTAATTTTCCACATCTAACAATTCGAACTTTTTCATTTCTTAATTTTAATAAGCGTCCTTTGGTAGCAGAGTGCACAAAACCACTGAATAGTTAGTCGTGAGCTCTGGCATGGCCAACGGGCTGGTCACGTGGAGTTTTCCGAGTATTCTTCACGTTAGTAATATCTAAATAGGGTTCAGCTTTCCATAAAAGTCTTCCTGGGATGCATCCCTCTTCGGCTGATCGCTCGCGGATCGCGTTGCCATAACCAAATAAACCAAATTAATTTTATCGAGCGATTATTTATTGTGATTATTTGTACTGAAACTTTTCGGCACAATGTTCTCAATTCTTTTAGTGGTGGTTTTTTCCCTGTAAATCATACTTTTCCTATTAGCAATAGACTCGTATCGGTCATCTATCTAACTCCGTTCAGGGGAAAAGTTTTGAATCGAAGAAAGTGACTTCGTATATAGTTAATCTGGGCCTCCTGTTCCTAAGCATTCCACATCTGGTCTCGACTTTCATGTATCTAATTCCTTTCTCGAGATTAAGGAAGGCTAGACAGACTGGCACACAGACGGACAACAGTAGNATATATATATATATATTAAATTCACATAATTACTGAGACATTGATATAGTGCAAAATAGACTAGCTATATCATTATTGAGACAGATAGCACATAGCACTTGCCTGCATGGAATGGAAAGTGCTATGTGCTATCTATAAGTATTTAATTTTCCACATCTAACAATTCGAACTTTTTCATTTCTTAATTTTAATAAGCGTCCTTTGGTAGCAGAGTGCACAAAACCACTGAATAGTTAGTCGTGAGCTCTGGCATGGCCAACGGGCTGGTCACGTGGAGTTTTCCGAGTATTCTTCACGTTAGTAATATCTAAATAGGGTTCAGCTTTCCATAAAAGTCTTCCTGGGATGCATCCCTCTTCGGCTGATCGCTCGCGGATCGCGTTGCCATAACCAAATAAACCAAATTAATTTTATCGAGCGATTATTTATTGTGATTATTTGTACTGAAACTTTTCGGCACAATGTTCTCAATTCTTTTAGTGGTGGTTTTTTCCCTGTAAATCATACTTTTCCTATTAGCAATAGACTCGTATCGGTCATCTATCTAACTCCGTTCAGGGGAAAAGTTTTGAATCGAAGAAAGTGACTTCGTATATAGTTAATCTGGGCCTCCTGTTCCTAAGCATTCCACATCTGGTCTCGACTTTCATGTATCTAATTCCTTTCTCGAGATTAAGGAAGGCTAGACAGACTGGCACACAGACGGACAACAGTAGGAATTGATAGGTCTACAGTTTTTCAAATTGTAGTCCAATAATTTTTCTATAAACGTGATATTTACGAGAACATACTTTCCATGTAATTTACGCAATCTGTTGACAAAATTTAAACACTATTGTCACATAAAACGAATTATTCTGGTATTTTTACAAGATTTTTTTTAAAATTTAAACTAGTCTTATATAAATTCTTCGGACGTTAAGGTTAATGTCTAGCACGGATCACTTTTCAAATATTAATAGTAGACCAGTATTAATTAGTAGTGGTTGATTATCCTCTCTTCCAGCAGGAGGTTAACAACTACTTTTGGTCGAATTACTTCAACCCCCTTCTGCAACAATCCCTTTAAAAATTCTTTATTTCTCTACTGTACATAATTTAAAGAATTTTTAGAATGAGTTAGATTGGTCACTGGATGTGATAAACTCCTACGTAAAATAACCTTTTTAAATATAAATCAAATACTATAATATAATATAATATAATAGAAGGGTTAGAAGGGCCAGTCACAAATGATCCTTTTAGAAGCCAAACGACTTTAATTTCTGTAAATTTCTCAATTTAGTACATGTTAAACTTTTCATAAACCGAAATAACTAATCTTCATTATTCTATTTATTACCAAGAAATGGATATTCATATATACGTGTACAGTAAAACCTGCCCAAAACGGAGCCTTAAAACGAAAATCTGCCAAACCGGAAAAAATACTCGATACTGTACGATTTATACAAGTTTCATTATAAATATTTTAATTTAGTCTGAAATATGCGAACGATGTTTANGGAAAGTGCTATGTGCTATCTATAAGTATTTAATTTTCCACATCTAACAATTCGAACTTTTTCATTTCTTAATTTTAATAAGCGTCCTTTGGTAGCAGAGTGCACAAAACCACTGAATAGTTAGTCGTGAGCTCTGGCATGGCCAACGGGCTGGTCACGTGGAGTTTTCCGAGTATTCTTCACGTTAGTAATATCTAAATAGGGTTCAGCTTTCCATAAAAGTCTTCCTGGGATGCATCCCTCTTCGGCTGATCGCTCGCGGATCGCGTTGCCATAACCAAATAAACCAAATTAATTTTATCGAGCGATTATTTATTGTGATTATTTGTACTGAAACTTTTCGGCACAATGTTCTCAATTCTTTTAGTGGTGGTTTTTTCCCTGTAAATCATACTTTTCCTATTAGCAATAGACTCGTATCGGTCATCTATCTAACTCCGTTCAGGGGAAAAGTTTTGAATCGAAGAAAGTGACTTCGTATATAGTTAATCTGGGCCTCCTGTTCCTAAGCATTCCACATCTGGTCTCGACTTTCATGTATCTAATTCCTTTCTCGAGATTAAGGAAGGCTAGACAGACTGGCACACAGACGGACAACAGTAGGAATTGATAGGTCTACAGTTTTTCAAATTGTAGTCCAATAATTTTTCTATAAACGTGATATTTACGAGAACATACTTTCCATGTAATTTACGCAATCTGTTGACAAAATTTAAACACTATTGTCACATAAAACGAATTATTCTGGTATTTTTACAAGATTTTTTTTAAAATTTAAACTAGTCTTATATAAATTCTTCGGACGTTAAGGTTAATGTCTAGCACGGATCACTTTTCAAATATTAATAGTAGACCAGTATTAATTAGTAGTGGTTGATTATCCTCTCTTCCAGCAGGAGGTTAACAACTACTTTTGGTCGAATTACTTCAACCCCCTTCTGCAACAATCCCTTTAAAAATTCTTTATTTCTCTACTGTACATAATTTAAAGAATTTTTAGAATGAGTTAGATTGGTCACTGGATGTGATAAACTCCTACGTAAAATAACCTTTTTAAATATAAATCAAATACTATAATATAATATAATATAATAGAAGGGTTAGAAGGGCCAGTCACAAATGATCCTTTTAGAAGCCAAACGACTTTAATTTCTGTAAATTTCTCAATTTAGTACATGTTCAACTTTTCATAAACCGAAATAACTAATCTTCATTATTCTATTTATTACCAAGAAATGGATATTCATATATACGTGTACAGTAAAACCTGCCCAAAACGGAGCCTTAAAACGAAAATCTGCCAAACCGGAAAAAATACTCGATACTGTACGATTTATACAAGTTTCATTATAAATATTTTAATTTAGTCTGAAATATGCGAACGATGTTTATAAAATTATCAATTTTTTTTTTTACTTTTTCACTTCTTGCAGTTTATCATTTTGGCTTTGAAAACCTTAGATATGTGGTACCACTCTCACAAAGTCATAAAATACAGTGGCGTATCTAGGATTTTAGAAATATAGATGCTGTTCAAAGTATATTGGGGAACAAGGTCCATGCCCCTATCGTTCTTCAGAGAATCCTATTCAATTACTTTAGATTTACTTTAGTTAATTATTTAATCTTTCTAATTAAAATTATGCGATATGCATTGTTGGGATGCAATTTAAAAAATTGAGAGACGAATACCCACTGTATTCTGTTTGCCTGCCTGTTCTTCCTCAATCATGAGAACGGAGTTATATATATGAATATCGAGACCCGATATCGAAAGCTCAGTGGTAGATGGTCCCGATTAACTGTATACGAAACTCCAATACAAAACGAAAGTCATGTTATTTCAATTTAAAAGTTTTCCCCTGGAAGGAGTTAAATAGATGACCGACATCACTCGATTGCTAACAGGAAAAGTATGATATACAGGGGAAAGCCATTACTGAGGTGGAGAGCATATAATTCAATTAAATTAATTAAGATTTCGAACCGGAATTTGTGACAATGTCACGACAATGTCACAATAAAATAATAATTGCTCGTTATATTTATTTTTATTTTAAAATAACAAAACTGCTTGCTTTGATATCAAGGAGGTGCTGCAGCACCTTAACACACCTATTGATAACGTCTTTAATAAAATATATTAATAAAAAAAACAGATTTTTCATGATTGTTAAAGTAATTCTTAATTTATGATTTTCATATCATACTTTTTAATATAAATTATTAAATTTGGGGACTATGAGGACCGAAGCAAATGGTTTTTTTTTTGGCACTATCTCTATGCTAGTCTGGATAAAATATACAATATATAGTAACACTAAATATTAATTTAGTTTTTTCTTTTTATAGTTTTAAAGAATTCTCTCTTTTGGGGTAAATTATACACCTAATTTATCCCAATTATAATCCTTATACATCACTTTCATCCATCAAATCATATAATAAATAAATCAAAATTTTCTTAAATTTATTAGTACACAGTTACATCATCATAATTTTATATAATAATTTTAAATTTAATAATTCTAGTATAAAAATTGTCTTTGATAATATTTTCATTCGTTTTAAAAATAAATTACATCGTTATTTTTATATATGAATTGTTTAAAGTAAATTTTACTATTATTAATGGCTATATCGTGTTTGAAAACATTATAAATTCTTCTAGTCTATAAATTATGGGAGAAGAGCTTGGGATAATCATTTATAACATTTTACAATAGAAATTTATCAGGAAGAAAAATGAAGAAAATTCTGTGTCAGTTTATTAACTGTATTAATTTTATTAATTAATAATTTTTATACAGTTTATATTATAAATAACAAAAATATTTTTAATTATAAATTTATATTCTTAAAGTGTTTTCAGAATTGGAAGCAGAAATATAACTGAGCTGTAATTTTCATCTTATGTATTTGCTAATTTTTTTATAGTTTCGTAGGGCCTATGCTAATTTGAATTAGTGGCCCCTGTGTACATTATTAATTTCAGGCATTTTTCTTTGGAGATATTTTGGGAGAAATATTTTCTTATAAAAGATTGGTTTGGAGACCCCTGTTAGTGGGAGCCCCAGGAAATTGCCCTTTCTTTCCATAAATAACGTGCCTTAATAAGCTTTAGAGAATTACAGCGCTATATAATGGGGAGTCAGCTGGGCCTCATATAAACTATTCTTTTCATTGCTTTTATTGTGTATTAAATACATTTATACCTTTTTAATGAAGTGTTTTTTTTTAATATAACAATTTTAAGATGTTTTTTCGTTATTTGATATAGTGGGACATCAAAAGCTAAGTGGCTGGGGTATTTCTAGACTTTGAGAGGGCCTGGCAACATGTAGAGGAGATTTTTCTTGATTGAGACTGGTGACAATCCAATAATGATATATGACAGAAAGAAGAAGAGTTAGATAAACAGAAACTTACAAAGAAAAATATTAAATAATGTATCTTTATAAATAACTTATTTTTTATTTAAAAATTGATTATTCTAATTATTCGGTTGTATCAATTATAAGTCATTTAAAAAACAAAACACTCTCTTGAATTTTTCAAGTAAATTGTTAATTCGTTATTCGCAAATTTGTATTATTTACGTTGAATTATTCAGACAATATGGAATAGTAAATTCAAGTGAAAACACTGAAATAACCAGGAACTAAATTTTGTGGGATAGCAAATAAACTTAAATTGCAGTAAGTACGTTCTTATATTTTATTAATACAAACGTCTAAATAACAAATTTGATTTAATAAAAATTTGCTTCTTGTCCTTTCGAATTTTAATAGTTATTAAGCTTCTATACTGGCTTCTAATCTCAGGACTTATTACATCTTCTGGAAAATGTTTGCACTTAGACACCAAGAGACTTTCTTGTTGTTTTACTTTATTAAATATGCATTTTGGCAGTCACAATGTCATACTGCAATTTTTAAACATATCTTTAATTTAATTTAAAATATATGCTCTCGATTTAGCACCTGTACATCGTACTTTTCCTGTTAACAATAGAATCATGCCGGTCATTCATCTAACTACGTCAGGAAAAAAATTTTTCGATAGAAATAACATGACTTCTAGTCCAAACCAGAAGTTCGTATAAGTTAATCAAGGCCTCCTGCCCTAAGTATTCCATAACTGCTCTAGACTTTCACTTATCTGACTCCGTTTTCGAGATTAAGAAAGGACAGGCAGACGAAAGTCAGTGGGAATTTATTGGGCTGCAATTTTTAAATTGCAGCCGAATAAAGTAGTACAGCAAGAAAAAAAGATGATAACCAGTGAAAAAACGAGGTTGCTAAAGTTCTAAACAGCATTAAACATGTCTCAGCATTATATTTAAATTGAATTTAATTTTAATTTTTTTTTTCATTAAAATTTAATTTTTAAAGAAGTTATATCTTTCTTTTATTCACTGACGTAACCCCTTTTGAATATGCCAATGAATAAAAACTCTTTACAGATTATTAAAATGTTTCACCATTTATAAATCGTGTTTTAAATAATCAAGAATGAATTTTTTCGATTAAAAATAATTTTATTTTATTTAAGGAACACAAAGAAGAGTGTTTTTACTCGCTGGCACAGCGAGTAAAAACACTGCGATGTATAAAAACACGTGTTTTATATATTAAAAATAGCTAAGAATTATTAATTTTTTTCAATGAAAATAATTTAATTTTAGCATTTGCATATTTATATATGGATTTCAATCAGAATTACTTAATTTTTTTCATTTTTTCTACGATAGATTACTTCAAAGATTTTAGTAAATTCTCCATCAATTGCAAATAGATTAACTATGACAAGATGAGATATGAGAAACAATTTCTGTTTCTTCAATTCATTATTTACGGAAATGGTTTTATGCGAATAATTTCATAACTCAAGTAAGAAAAATATATATATATATATTAATATTTTTAATTGAAACTTTTAAACTTACATAAACATTTTTTATTATTAATTTAAATTTTGATATTAGCGAGAAAAATATTCCTTATACTGTTATTTGTTTTCTTTATTTAATTGCTTAGAAAGAAAATATCAGTCAAGGAAAATAAGCTCAATTATTTTCATGTTATATTCGAGAAAAAACAACATTGAATGTTGTAAATTTATTTAAAAATTTTCTTTTTATGTATCGATTTATACCTCTATCAATGATTATCGATTGCATAAATAATACACATCTATTCATCTCTTTAATAATATATAAAGTATATTATTATATTTTAATTGATAAACAATTTATGCAGACTTTAACATACGATAAAAATGGATATAAGGGAAAAATATTTTACAATTCTAATCGCAAAATAATGCCCAGGTTAAGATACATATAAGCTTAAGCAAGTTATAGCTTAAGGCCTCTCTCTATACAGAATACAGCTTAGAGCTTCCTTGTAGAGAGGGCCTCAAGCTGACCCTAAAATTATTACAGTTTGATGGACTGCAGTTTTTAATTACCTTTTAATTTTGAAAAAATTACGTAACTGCCGGTTTACACCGGAAATTCATATATAGTCAATTAGGCTCTTAGGCCCTAAGATTTCCATATCTGGTCTCGATTCATTATTACCTATTTAACTTTGTTCTAAAGATTAACGAAGGACAAACAAACAGACGGATGGACAACAGTGGAAATGTATGTCTGCAATTTCAAAATTGCAGCCCAATAAAGAGGAAGGTTAATTTAATATATTAAAAATGCCATATATAAATTTCATATTTTGGAAATATTTTAAGAATTAATTTATTTAACATTTAATTCCTTTTGCTTTTATAAAATTATTATTGAATATAACATAATATATTTTAAATATAAATTTAGTTCTGTTCTATATTAAATTTTATTATATCTATTTCAAGCAGTTATAGATTTATTGATTCTACTATTGATTTTCACTGCCCTCAATGTTATTTAGACCGGTGCTTCTGAAACTTTGTGTTCAAAGATCGTATAATAATTAAAGCATTAGAAGAATATAAAATTAAAATATGATTGAATAATTTGAAATTAAATAAATAATTAAATTATCTTTTACATTTTCTTTTAAGAAAGAATAGGGTACAGGAGAGCTATGTGAATAGGGGTATTTGAATAATTGTAAGCTTTTTGCATGAGCTGCGACGTAAACAGCGATATAAAAAAACATTTTGTGAGTGATTTCTGTTGACAGAGATCTAATCTGTTTAATAAAGAATTTTATTTGGGTTTTAGGATTGGATTGATGGTATAAGGCAACACAACACATGGGTGATTTGCCAAGAAAGTCCCTTCTGGGAAGAGTTTCTGCGGGGAAATTGACTCCGATATAGGCGTTAGATACGTGAAAAAACCTGGAAAACCACACGTGAATTTGCCACGTGTGGTTTTTCGTTGATGAGATGCGAACCCGCGACCAACTACCATGTTCAGTATTGCTATAGAAAGATGGTTCTGTCATGAAAAGTGGATTAATGTTGGGTCTAAAGATGTAAAAGAGTCTGAGAAAAGTAACCATGAATATTGAATCGGTGCAAAACGTCGCAAGCAGTCTACATTTGTGGAAGCTGCAAGTAACTCATGAAGCCTTGAGTATGAATTTTCAATGATTTATTTTTTATTTTATTACTTTCAAATATATTGTAACAGAAGCAGGCCTCTTGCTTTGTTGTTGTAACAACAGCAAAGCAACCGCAAAGACGTTCCACGCCTCTTGCGTGGAACGTCTTTCAAGGGGACGATTTTTCTTATTCTGTAATATGTATCATTATCCCACATTATAAAGAAAATTATACCGTTTTCTATCATATTTTATGTTCTATCATATTTTATATTCCATTATATTTCAATAAAGCACAGGTACTGTATGTGAATGAACCTGTACCATTCACGTAAAGTACCTATGCTTTATAATTTGTATCCAAATTTTCTTCTCAACTTAAGTATTTTTACATCGAGATGATAAAACGAATGAATTCATAATAAATAGTTTTAAATTTAATACATCCACTTTTCATATAATGGAAGATTACACACAATAACTATACTACATATTAAAAGAAACTACTGCGAATAATTTTTAGCCAAATTTAAATTGTTTTTACTATAGCACTGTATTATAAAATATGTAAAAATTGTTATTTTGCATTTAAAAAATATCAGGAACGAAATTTACTTTTGTAACCTTGTGTTTCTATGGTACGGAAAGAACTGGATTGATAAAACAAGGCAATGCAATGAGCGATCTGCCAAGTGGTTACCTTTCTAGAGGTCTTTCTATAGGAAATTGGCCTCTATTTAGATATTAGACACGTGGAATTTTCCGTTTTCTTCACTTGGATAGTTCGAGGGTGTGGCGCAAACCTAGCATCAATTACGAGTGTTCAGTAGTTTTATAGGCTTTGGTCAGTAGTAGTAATTATTATTTTTCAAAGTTCTTATTAAAATTGTATTTTGTAAAATATCAATACTTTACATTCGTATCATACATTATATTTCGCTTTACGTATTTAAGTTATGATAATGAGATAAACAATAATGTGCATATTTTGTTTCCAGTTTGACATAAATTGCATTTATTTAAATAAATATAAACGATTAAGACTCTTTCTTTTTATAGTTTATAACATTTCCNATTCACGTAAAGTACCTATGCTTTATAATTTGTATCCAAATTTTCTTCTCAACTTAAGTATTTTTACATCGAGATGATAAAACGAATGAATTCATAATAAATAGTTTTAAATTTAATACATCCACTTTTCATATAATGGAAGATTACACACAATAACTATACTACATATTAAAAGAAACTACTGCGAATAATTTTTAGCCAAATTTAAATTGTTTTTACTATAGCACTGTATTATAAAATATGTAAAAATTGTTATTTTGCATTTAAAAAATATCAGGAACGAAATTTACTTTTGTAACCTTGTGTTTCTATGGTACGGAAAGAACTGGATTGATAAAACAAGGCAATGCAATGAGCGATCTGCCAAGTGGTTACCTTTCTAGAGGTCTTTCTATAGGAAATTGGCCTCTATTTAGATATTAGACACGTGGAATTTTCCGTTTTCTTCACTTGGATAGTTCGAGGGTGTGGCGCAAACCTAGCATCAATTACGAGTGTTCAGTAGTTTTATAGGCTTTGGTCAGTAGTAGTAATTATTATTTTTCAAAGTTCTTATTAAAATTGTATTTTGTAAAATATCAATACTTTACATTCGTATCATACATTATATTTCGCTTTACGTATTTAAATTATGATAATGAGATAAACAATAATGTGCATATTTTGTTTCCAGTTTGACATAAATTGCATTTATTTAAATAAATATAAACGATTAAGACTCTTTCTTTTTATAGTTTATAACATTTCCGTCTACATAAATATTAAATATTCAAAATTACATGTAAAATATTTTAAATTTAAGTAAAAATTCATCGCACTCTAACTCTAAGGACATTAATATTTAATATATATAACAGATTTCTATAGCCTAGACTGATAAAGAATGTCACACGAAGAGCCACTCACATTTAAATCAATTAATAACATCTTACACACTTAAAATTATGTTAGTTCGACAATAAATTTTGCTCAAGTTATTTATTTATTTTTCAAGGAAGTGAAAAGTTTCTTAAATAGTTTGTAATCATTTTGTATTTATAATAATAAATCAATTTAGATCCATTAAAATTAATGATTCGTTTAGAATAAGGAGAATATTTATAATCATTTATTACTATATTTTTGATATTTCTTAATGTAAATATTTTATATATAAAGTATATAAATGTAAGAATTTAATTCATATACTTTTACATTTCTAACAATTACTCAACTTTAATTATTTATAATTCATTTTTACTTCCCAGTTCTATTGTATATATAACAGAGGGAATGTATGGCGATCGTCCGAAAAATGACCCCCCCTCCAAGGTATTTTACATTTTTGGACTCGTGACCTTTAAACGTCGAGAAATGCAAGAAAATTCGGAAGATTTTTTTCTGTATGTGTGTTAATTATGTGTGGAGATGAATTAGTTCACCCTCTTTCAAGCTTAATAACTCCTGTACTTTTTGTCGAAAATTTCTGAAATTCTGCAGGAATTTTTGTTTATTAGAGAAATTGATTCTATTAAATTTAACATACGATAAAAATGGATATAAGGGAAAAATATTTTACAATTCTAATCGCAAAATAATGCCCAGGTTAAGATACATATAAGCTTAAGCAAGTTATAGCTTAAGGCCTCTCTCTATACAGAATACAGCTTAGAGCTTCCTTGTAGAGAGGGCCTCAAGCTGACCCTAAAATTATTACAGTTTGATGGACTGCAGTTTTTAATTACCTTTTAATTTTGAAAAAATTACGTAACTGCCGGTTTACACCGGAAATTCATATATAGTCAATTAGGCTCTTAGGCCCTAAGATTTCCATATCTGGTCTCGATTCATTATTACCTATTTAACTTTGTTCTAAAGATTAACGAAGGACAAACAAACAGACGGATGGACAACAGTGGAAATGTATGTCTGCAATTTCAAAATTGCAGCCCAATAAAGAGGAAGGTTAATTTAATATATTAAAAATGCCATATATAAATTTCATATTTTGGAAATATTTTAAGAATTAATTTATTTAACATTTAATTCCTTTTGCTTTTATAAAATTATTATTGAATATAACATAATATATTTTAAATATAAATTTAGTTCTGTTCTATATTAAATTTTATTATATCTATTTCAAGCAGTTATAGATTTATTGATTCTACTATTGATTTTCACTGCCCTCAATGTTATTTAGACCGGTGCTTCTGAAACTTTGTGTTCAAAGATCGTATAATAATTAAAGCATTAGAAGAATATAAAATTAAAATATGATTGAATAATTTGAAATTAAATAAATAATTAAATTATCTTTTACATTTTCTTTTAAGAAAGAATAGGGTACAGGAGAGCTATGTGAATAGGGGTATTTGAATAATTGTAAGCTTTTTGCATGAGCTGCGACGTAAACAGCGATATAAAAAAACATTTTGTGAGTGATTTCTGTTGACAGAGATCTAATCTGTTTAATAAAGAATTTTATTTGGGTTTTAGGATTGGATTGATGGTATAAGGCAACACAACACATGGGTGATTTGCCAAGAAAGTCCCTTCTGGGAAGAGTTTCTGCGGGGAAATTGACTCCGATATAGGCGTTAGATACGTGAAAAAACCTGGAAAACCACACGTGAATTTGCCACGTGTGGTTTTTCGTTGATGAGATGCGAACCCGCGACCAACTACCATGTTCAGTATTGCTATAGAAAGATGGTTCTGTCATGAAAAGTGGATTAATGTTGGGTCTAAAGATGTAAAAGAGTCTGAGAAAAGTAACCATGAATATTGAATCGGTGCAAAACGTCGCAAGCAGTCTACATTTGTGGAAGCTGCAAGTAACTCATGAAGCCTTGAGTATGAATTTTCAATGATTTATTTTTTATTTTATTACTTTCAAATATATTGTAACAGAAGCAGGCCTCTTGCTTTGTTGTTGTAACAACAGCAAAGCAACCGCAAAGACGTTCCACGCCTCTTGCGTGGAACGTCTTTCAAGGGGACGATTTTTCTTATTCTGTAATATGTATCATTATCCCACATTATAAAGAAAATTATACCGTTTTCTATCATATTTTATGTTCCATTATATTTCAATAAAGCACAGGTACTGTATGTGAATGAACCTGTACCATTCACGTAAAGTACCTATGCTTTATAATTTGTATCCAAATTTTCTTCTCAACTTAAGTATTTTTACATCGAGATGATAAAACGAATGAATTCATAATAAATAGTTTTAAATTTAATACATCCACTTTTCATATAATGGAAGATTACACACAATAACTATACTACATATTAAAAGAAACTACTGCGAATAATTTTTAGCCAAATTTAAATTGTTTTTACTATAGCACTGTATTATAAAATATGTAAAAATTGTTATTTTGCATTTAAAAAATATCAGGAACGAAATTTACTTTTGTAACCTTGTGTTTCTATGGTACGGAAAGAACTGGATTGATAAAACAAGGCAATGCAATGAGCGATCTGCCAAGTGGTTACCTTTCTAGAGGTCTTTCTATAGGAAATTGGCCTCTATTTAGATATTAGACACGTGGAATTTTCCGTTTTCTTCACTTGGATAGTTCGAGGGTGTGGCGCAAACCTAGCATCAATTACGAGTGTTCAGTAGTTTTATAGGCTTTGGTCAGTAGTAGTAATTATTATTTTTCAAAGTTCTTATTAAAATTGTATTTTGTAAAATATCAATACTTTACATTCGTATCATACATTATATTTCGCTTTACGTATTTAAATTATGATAATGAGATAAACAATAATGTGCATATTTTGTTTCCAGTTTGACATAAATTGCATTTATTTAAATAAATATAAACGATTAAGACTCTTTCTTTTTATAGTTTATAACATTTCCGTCTACATAAATATTAAATATTCAAAATTACATGTAAAATATTTTAAATTTAAGTAAAAATTCATCGCACTCTAACTCTAAGGACATTAATATTTAATATATATAACAGATTTCTATAGCCTAGACTGATAAAGAATGTCACACGAAGAGCCACTCACATTTAAATCAATTAATAACATCTTACACACTTAAAATTATGTTAGTTCGACAATAAATTTTGCTCAAGTTATTTATTTATTTTTCAAGGAAGTGAAAAGTTTCTTAAATAGTTTGTAATCATTTTGTATTTATAATAATAAATCAATTTAGATCCATTAAAATTAATGATTCGTTTAGAATAAGGAGAATATTTATAATCATTTATTACTATATTTTTGATATTTCTTAATGTAAATATTTTATATATAAAGTATATAAATGTAAGAATTTAATTCATATACTTTTACATTTCTAACAATTACTCAACTTTAATTATTTATAATTCATTTTTACTTCCCAGTTCTATTGTATATATAACAGAGGGAATGTATGGCGATCGTCCGAAAAATGACCCCCCCTCCAAGGTATTTTACATTTTTGGACTCGTGACCTTTAAACGTCGAGAAATGCAAGAAAATTCGGAAGATTTTTTTCTGTATGTGTGTTAATTATGTGTGGAGATAAATTAGTTCACCCTCTTTCAAGCTTAATAACTCCTGTACTTTTTGTCGAAAATTTCTGAAATTCTGCAGGAATTTTTGTTTATTAGAGAAATTGATTCTATTAAATTTTGGTGGTTAAAAGTCGACGGAGTGGAGAGATATAAAGAGAGTCGTGTGTCATATCTCGAGTGGGATCAGAGTTAATGATGATTTTAAATGTTTTTAAAGCATTTACAATTCTTTATAAAGCCCATTCCTACTCTCAAAAGTAAGCTTGTAGCTATATAATAATTAAAAATATAAAAAGTTTTTCAATAAAATATAATAGACATGCAGGTTTAAACATTGCCGGGAAAGTTAAACAACTCCTTGCTGGATTTTTTGATATTTTTAAATGATTATTTATTTAAAAAAGTGAAGAATTTGGAACAATTTTAAATAAAACTTACTTTAAATTTACAATTAGTGTGTAGGCAAAGTATAACATCGTTCTTATTCGAATCAAATAATATGAAACATTTAATTGTTAGTAATGCTAGAGCACGATGAAAGAAATAGATAAATCATTTCTATTGCCTCAGAGAATTTATTTATTTATACAATAAAAAACACAGTACAAGTAATAATTTAATAATTAAATATGTCTTGAATTACTATTTCTCAGCGCACTTAATAAACGTTAAATCAGGAAGAGTAATATGAAACTTAGCTACTATAAAGTATTCATTACGATTGTTGATATTACTTCTTTGTGGCAATTTATGAACTTATATCAAATAAAATATTAAATTTATCAAATGAAGTTCATAAAACCAATGTTTATATAACTCTAATATGATTTATTTAAGTATTTTTATGCCGTTTGTAATTTCTTCTCTTATATTTATGCCACTTGTAGATTTTTATTGTATGATTTGTAACGTTTTTTTGTAAAATTTCTTTCTTCTTAATTATTAATTCTTGATGATGTGAAATTTGTAACATTCTTCTTATTTTGTTGTTTTATTAACTTTCTTTTTTTCCCTGTTCTATTGTTAACTTTTTGTATTGTTTTTCTTATTAAGTTTTGTGTTTTTCTGTCGCTATTCTGTCATTACCTATTGTACTTTTTCGATTAAATCTATTGTTAACTGTTGTGCTACAATGTGAAAAAAATAGTAGACCTATAAATTCCCACTGTCGTCTGTCTCTATGTCTGCCTGTCTGGCTCTCTCTCCTTCTTTAATCTTAGGTGTTAGATAGATGAAAGTCGAAACCAGATATGAAAAGCTTAGGGGCAACGGGTCTCGATTAACTGTAAACCAACTTCTAGTTTGGACCGGAAGTCACGCGATTTTAATTCAAACATTTTCCATTGAACGGAGATGACCGGCACGACTCCGTTGTTATCAGGCAAAGTAGGATTTACAGGGGCAAGAAACTTCTAATTTGAGATCGCTAGCATATATTTTAAATTAAATAAATTAAGAATATGATAAAAAAAATTGCAGCCCGGCATTGTGACGATGTCACAATAATTTTTGCTCGTTAACTTTCTGTTTATTTTATTGTTTATTATTATTCTTTCAACACTTATTAAGATAATATTCTTATATTTTTATTTATTTAATTTAAATATGTTTAAATTTGATTTTATTTTTTAAAATTTTGATAGAATATGAGATAGACTTTTTATTACATTAACGGCATTACTTTTGGAAAAATTTTAATTTATTTTTAACTTATTTAAAAATAAAACAGCACCCTTACATTTTAACTTTAAGAATAGTTTTTATAAAATATTTTTGTAGTGTTTTAGTAATGTTAAATAAAATTTATTTTCAGCAAATAGAGTAAATATAGAAGTAATGTAAAACTTATATTAAATATATATATATATTTATGGAAAATTTATAGTAAATACTCTCTTTATACTGCAAGAGGATAGTTATTTTTGACAGATAACTTTATCTATTCAATAACTCTGATTGATGCTGGACATTGGGATCAATTTCCACTGAAAGGATTCGAATTCCAGCTATCAAGTGGATATTCGATGTAACAATATATAAATTCGAATATGCTTTATTCGTAAGGTAAATATTGTAATATGAACGGGATGTATTTTAAATTTAAATTATATAGATTTTGATCTTATAAATATATTTGTAAAACGTATAATAATTTTGTAAATTTAATCATTTTGAATTTACTGTATAGAGGTTATGCAATTTTATTTTAATGTTAGATTAATTATTTTAAAAATAATTTAAATTTATATTTAGAATTTTACTGATTGAAAATGACGAAAATAGACTAAGCTCTTACATAGCATTTACACTATATTTCTATTATGTATAATACAATTTCATTAACAAGGACAATGCAAAAGAACTTTATATTACCCCTAACTTGATTTAAATTACATTATATAATATAAATTTCGTTAGTAATTGTCTATTTGTAGCCAGTTTTGCTATCTAATTTTCTTAAAATAATATTTCCAGTTAGCAAAAGTAGAAAAAAATACGTCATAATATTCCTTTAATAAATTCTCAAATTATCTCAATTAATTTTTATTATTTAATTAAGAAAAATAAATCGAAACTCAAATAAAAAAAGTTTTTTTATTTATTATTTTGTTATAAAATCGCTTCCAGATTACACATTAACCATACAATAAGACATGTATTAATGATAGGATCATTAAAAGATTTGTATAATTGATTATTGCCAGTTTGAATAAGTTATTTGTATATATAGATTTTAAGGTGTAATCAGAGGACATAATATTAATAATACATAAAGAACCTGCTTAACACGAAAACCTGCCAAACCGGAAAAATATTTGGTACTGATGGAGTCCAGTTTACCCAGGTTTTACTGTATATTGTATTGTAAAATCAAGGAAATTTACATGCTTTTTTTAAAAAAAAATACTCTGCTTTAGACCTAATTATAGTATTTATTTAATTATCATCATTAAATTTTATTTATATGTAATACTTGAAAATTACACCATAATTATCATCTCTTTATTGCATATTAAGTTTTAAATTACACACACTACTACGTACCGAATATTAAGTAAATTTTTATACAGCTAACGTAGCTAATAGATCCGTATTAACTTCTTCTATATTTTGATTAAAAATATATTAAACCCTAATAAAATTCTACACCATCGTCAAAGTGGTAAGACCATCCGAATATCTTGTAAGCGACTTGCCTATAATGGTAAGTTAGAGAAATGATCCTATAATTTGTATGTGTTACGTTACAGAATATTGTAGTAAAACTGATTACATGCAGAAATTTCCTCGAAATTATCTGTAGATGATGTAGTTTAATCGTCTTTTATTTCATTTAATGTTTCCGAGTGATAGAACACATTTACACTCAGACTTACTTCTCATTCCCCAGAATTCATAATTAATTTCACTTTTTTTCTTCCTTCTTGAACGTTTTCTGAGTTTATCAATAATAATAAATTAAAAATATGAGGTTTGATATAATTTATTTATAATTCGAAAAGTATCATGCATTTAAAAACAATTAAATAAATAGGAGGTGCACCACAATATTCGATTGGCTTAGGAACGGAAAAGACCCTCCAGACAGCAACAGACTTCCGGGAGTATATTCTGTGCCCATCATCGATCATAGAGACAACAGCGAAATATTCTACATTGGGTCCACTAAACGCAACTTAGTAACTAGAATCAAAGAACACAATGCGGACACACTACATCATAGAAACAACACCGCCTTAGCGGTATACTCCTCCGACCTAGAAATAGAGCCGCTATTCCCTCTAGCCAGAATTATTCACACCACGGTCCGCACAGAACACCTCAGATAGCTAGAGGCCATATACATTTACCTTAACACCCTCAGGAATAAGCACTGCATTAACTTCAAACAAGAAATGAAGATATCAACAGCGTGGGAAGCCTTCCTCAATTAAACTCTAAAGTAACAACATACGGATAATGCGCAAATCTACAATGACGCCATCGGTCACACGTGACAACGTTCCAAAAAATTTTCCAAAACAACGGTTAATTCTGGAAATTCGAATTTATATAGGAAATTCCATAGCGCCTGAAGAAGAACCACATTAGGTTCGAAAACGTTTGCAAAGTCCTCTGTATTGGAGAAGAAGAACGCCGGTTACAGGCAGTGAAGTTGGGTAATTTATCTATTCCGGTGTTAAAATTTCTGTATAATTAAATAAATTATTTTTAATATTATCTTCTTAAGTTTTTACGATAATTATGAAGACGGATACTTTGCTACGAGTCGAAATTCCTAAAGAATTTCTTTTTTTTTTTAAATATTAAATTCTTATTTAGGAAATGGAAAAATAATTATAGAGAAAATGCAAACAAAACCGAACGTACAGAACCATTATAATTTAATGTAATGATACTCGTGATGATTCTGTTCTGCAATTCGTTGCAGGAAGAGCCGCAGCTTCATTAATTAAATATGAAAATTAAGCGAAAATTGTAATCGAAAAAAACAAATGAACAACAAAAACAATGCTAGAGGAGTAAAATGTTTGCTGTAATGAGATTATTTTCCTTTCGTTTTCATAATAAAAACATGAAAATATGTTTCAATGGTTTCAAGAATGAAAACGTTTGCAAAGTCCTCTGTATTGGAAGACGGATACTTTGCTACTTTGATGACTGGCATGACTCTGTTGTTATCAGGAAAAGTATGATTTACAGGGGTAGGACACTACTAATTTGAGAACGAGAAGATATATTTTAAATTCTACAATTTATAAATCCGAAAATAATGTATAATGAAAAGAAAAAAGACAGAAGGTATTATAGAGAAAAGGATTATTGAAAGGTTTCACTAAACATAAGTCATCCAGTCTGTAATGATGGTAACTATCTTTCGGAAACCATCTGGTTTGCAGCATGGAACTACATTGAATTTCCATTAAGAAAGTTTGAATTCGATTTCTTAGGATGAAATTCGCTCTTTATCTTGATTCCTATACTGTAGAACAGAAAATTAAAAATTTAATTTAAGAATAAAGAATGATAACCGTTAGATTTTAAAATCGATCTTGAAATTATCGTATGAAATGAATATTCAAAATAAGAATATTCAAATGCAAGTAATTTAATTAATAAATTAATACTGTATATTTATTTTTTTTAATCATATTCTACCAGATTTTATTAATTTCTGTTGTTATAAGCTGTGATTAAAAATGTTATTTTTACTGAGAAAATCATAATGTGTCATTAAATCAGGAAAGGATGAAAACAGTTTTGTATTATAAGAAGTAAAATATATCAATTGTATTAATTAAATCAGCGAATTATAAAATATAATTTTATAATTATACATAAAGAAAAAATAGGCAAAATATTTCAATAAGTAGAATCGAACCTCCATTAACTTTTCTAAATGCATAAAAAATAATAATAACAATAAGCTGCAAATAACGACCACCCACAAACAAAAGTCATTTTTTAATATTTTTGTCATTGTCCGTTGTTTACAGGTTTTATGATGTAAATAATGTTCAACTTTAATACGAAAATTAATTACTTCAAATATTGAGAAAGTATGAAGTTTGGCATATAATTAAGATGGTGTTGTGATGGGATGCGGTAACGCAACACGTGGACGATCTGTCGAAGGAAAACGAACACCACTGAACACTGTTAGTTGGTCGTGGGTTCGCGCCTCGCCAATGGGTTGGCACGTGGAGTTCTGGGTTTTATTCACATACTACACAACAACTAAATAGGAACCAGTTTCCCATAAATAGTCTTCCCGAGGTATACCTCTCGACAAATCGCTAACGTGTCACGCTGCCGTATACCAAGAAAAAACACTAAAGGAAAATGTCCCCAGAGAGGATTTTATATAGGAAACTGGTTCCTATTTAGGTGTTAGTCATGTGAAGAAAATCCAGCAAACTCTACGTGGCCAGCCAGCCCAGTGAGGCGAGAACCCACGATCAACTACTAATGTTTTATCCACTCGTCAGTGGTGAGCTATATATCATTATGACTTTCAATAAATATAGAAAAACGAAATGATTATATTTAAATATGAACTAATTNAGAAGAACCACATTAGGTTCGAAAACGTTTGCAAAGTCCTCTGTATTGGAGAAGAAGAACGCCGGTTACAGGCAGTGAAGTTGGGTAATTTATCTATTCCGGTGTTAAAATTTCTGTATAATTAAATAAATTATTTTTAATATTATCTTCTTAAGTTTTTACGATAATTATGAAGACGGATACTTTGCTACGAGTCGAAATTCCTAAAGAATTTCTTTTTTTTTTTAAATATTAAATTCTTATTTAGGAAATGGAAAAATAATTATAGAGAAAATGCAAACAAAACCGAACGTACAGAACCATTATAATTTAATGTAATGATACTCGTGATGATTCTGTTCTGCAATTCGTTGCAGGAAGAGCCGCAGCTTCATTAATTAAATATGAAAATTAAGCGAAAATTGTAATCGAAAAAAACAAATGAACAACAAAAACAATGCTAGAGGAGTAAAATGTTTGCTGTAATGAGATTATTTTCCTTTCGTTTTCATAATAAAAACATGAAAATATGTTTCAATGGTTTCAAGAATGAAAACGTTTGCAAAGTCCTCTGTATTGGAAGACGGATACTTTGCTACTTTGATGACTGGCATGACTCTGTTGTTATCAGGAAAAGTATGATTTACAGGGGTAGGACACTACTAATTTGAGAACGAGAAGATATATTTTAAATTCTACAATTTATAAATCCGAAAATAATGTATAATGAAAAGAAAAAAGACAGAAGGTATTATAGAGAAAAGGATTATTGAAAGGTTTCACTAAACATAAGTCATCCAGTCTGTAATGATGGTAACTATCTTTCGGAAACCATCTGGTTTGCAGCATGGAACTACATTGAATTTCCATTAAGAAAGTTTGAATTCGATTTCTTAGGATGAAATTCGCTCTTTATCTTGATTCCTATACTGTAGAACAGAAAATTAAAAATTTAATTTAAGAATAAAGAATGATAACCGTTAGATTTTAAAATCGATCTTGAAATTATCGTATGAAATGAATATTCAAAATAAGAATATTCAAATGCAAGTAATTTAATTAATAAATTAATACTGTATATTTATTTTTTTTAATCATATTCTACCAGATTTTATTAATTTCTGTTGTTATAAGCTGTGATTAAAAATGTTATTTTTACTGAGAAAATCATAATGTGTCATTAAATCAGGAAAGGATGAAAACAGTTTTGTATTATAAGAAGTAAAATATATCAATTGTATTAATTAAATCAGCGAATTATAAAATATAATTTTATAATTATACATAAAGAAAAAATAGGCAAAATATTTCAATAAGTAGAATCGAACCTCCATTAACTTTTCTAAATGCATAAAAAATAATAATAACAATAAGCTGCAAATAACGACCACCCACAAACAAAAGTCATTTTTTAATATTTTTGTCATTGTCCGTTGTTTACAGGTTTTATGATGTAAATAATGTTCAACTTTAATACGAAAATTAATTACTTCAAATATTGAGAAAGTATGAAGTTTGGCATATAATTAAGATGGTGTTGTGATGGGATGCGGTAACGCAACACGTGGACGATCTGTCGAAGGAAAACGAACACCACTGAACACTGTTAGTTGGTCGTGGGTTCGCGCCTCGCCAATGGGTTGGCACGTGGAGTTCTGGGTTTTATTCACATACTACACAACAACTAAATAGGAACCAGTTTCCCATAAATAGTCTTCCCGAGGTATACCTCTCGACAAATCGCTAACGTGTCACGCTGCCGTATACCAAGAAAAAACACTAAAGGAAAATGTCCCCAGAGAGGATTTTATATAGGAAACTGGTTCCTATTTAGGTGTTAGTCATGTGAAGAAAATCCAGCAAACTCTACGTGGCCAGCCAGCCCAGTGAGGCGAGAACCCACGATCAACTACTAATGTTTTATCCACTCGTCAGTGGTGAGCTATATATCATTATGACTTTCAATAAATATAGAAAAACGAAATGATTATATTTAAATATGAACTAATTAATACTAAAAATTATTTTATTAATGTTTAATTAGTAAATTACAATTATTGATATATAATCACTAGATGAATTAATGAGAATATTGTAAATTAAGTGTTATGTAAGGAATCGAAAATAACTTAAAATGTTAACTAATTTTCATAAAGTTTCAATAAAGATAACTTAATCTAAAACTTTATTAACCTTAATTTGCATTAATAACTTAATTTTTTTTTGTAATTTTATTCAATGTAAATATCAAAGGAAGGCACAACTAATCTTCTTTATTTAATAACTTGTTTAATGCATCAATGTTGTCACTTGTCTACTAATCCTCCTTTATTTTGGCATCGATATCACTTAGTTATTTGATAAATTATAAAGAAATACTGTAAATATTCAGTTAAAAAGTGTATACGGAAAAATAAAATCAAATCTTCAATAAATTTCCAGTGTTTGTTTATTTAAAATATTTAGTAACACGTGGAAATGATAAATAAATTATGAGAAACACATCTGCTATTCATGGATATAATACTAGATACAAGCAAGTGATCTCGAATGAGAGTTGTTCAATTATCTGAATACAGAATATAGATTTTGCTTGATATAGAAATCTCGATATATAATTATAATCGTATTCTGATGATTTATTTGATACATTTCTTGTAATTTTCTACGCAAGAAAATTATAATTTTAAATCGAATGTGTTCAAATAAAGTGATTTATCTTATTACAAAATGTAATGATAAGTAATTTTTATTAAAAATAAAAATATAAAATAATAAATCGATTATAGCTGGATAAGAAACATCTGGATAACGAGAAATCAAAATTAGAGTTAGTACCACCATTTTTTAAATTCTTTCCTCCTAGTAGGCACTAAGAGGCCTTCTTTTACGTTCGTCTTGGGTTCGACCAGACCCACAATAGGGCGGAAGGGTGATGAAGAACGGGGGTTCGACATATCCAGGACGTTTGATTGGTTAGTAATTGATTAATGTGATAAGACAAAACAACAAACGAGGGAATCTGCCAAGGGGTTAATTCTTGAGAGGACTTCCTGGCTGCTATTTAGGTGTTAGACACGTGAAGAAAACCTGAAAACTTCCCATGGCCAGCTCATTAATGATGGGTGAACCCACGACCACCAGTAATCATCACCTAGTCCACGGGAGGTAGGTAGTCTGTTCCAGATATGTCCACTGGTAGGCACATCTGGGTTGGATTACCTCCTGAAAAATTCCTGAGGTTTTTCTACCCTCCCAAATTCGATCTCGGGTCCTCCAGAGCGGTAGGTTGACGCAATAACCTTGCACGGTCATCCGGCCTTAGTACCATCATTTTAAAATTGGCATTAAATTGAGTATGGCGCTAAACCAAGGTATATTAACTACAGTAATGAGGTGTACACACAAGTTGGAGAGTTTGAAAATGCACGATTTAATTATAATAATGCGGTTTACAAAGCAAAAAATCGTATATTTAGTAATTCACAGATACTGAAGAGTTCTTCATTTAATATTTATGGACATGTTCCTTTACGTGTATTTATTGGCGTTTTACGACAGTTGGTCTATTTAGAAAGATACTACATCGAAGTTTGATTATATAATATGGTCTATTATAAATAAATTCTTAGATAAGTTTAGCAATAAAATAAACAAAATCTATAAACACGTTCTTTTATTTATTTTTCAATCCTAAGCAGAAATCATTATTTTAATGCTTTTAAAATTAAATCTAAAGCGTTAAAAGTTGAAATTAGAATCATTAAATTAAATTATTTTAAAAATTAAGATATATTTTGTCTTAGATTTACTTACTACAGTCGACCCCCTATAACACTGTTGATAATTCCGTTTTATATGAATTCCATGTTGTACGAGTCACTTAGATTTTACAAATACTTGAGCCGTTCACAGCCCAGCACACGTATTTGTAAAATCTAAGTGACTCGTACAACATGGAATTCATATAAAACGGAATTATCAACAGTGTTATAGGGAGGGTCGACTGTAATTTATTGGAAAACTTTGTTTTTTTTAATAATTTCTTTTCCATAAATAATACAAAAAACAATGCTGGATAATAGGAATTTCGCTGTATATGAAAACAATGAAAATTCAGAATTATAACGAATTTATTTATTCATTTTTATACGATTCTTCAGATACGTAAAAAAATATAAAGAAAAGAAAATGCGTTTCTTTTTTTATTTATACACATTCTTCAAAGTTTTTTGTTTCAGCTTAAACTACTTAGAAGTGGAACTAAAGTGTTTGGATTCGCTAACTTCTTTAACACAGTTTCGTGCTTACCTTTATCGAATTGGGACTTTTTTTCTGTAAAGTTAAGTAGGAGTTAAAGTAAATAATTCAGATAAAGTATGAAGTTTATTTCTTTTAAATTGTTATTTATATTCTTTACATAAACAATATAGAATTTTAAAAGTAATAATTTATTGAAAACGGTAGTTTAGAAAATAATCAAATATTTACAAGAGAAATATATTAAGGGTTGAAATGATGAATATAAATAATAATAATAAATAACTAAGCGTTATCTAAGGATTTCTACCCGCAGCTAAAGAGTAATAAGCTTTCATCAAGTAGTCTACTAATAGATTCGATCTGTACTTAATGTTACGTTATTTTCTTTATATACAGAGATATATTTAGACTTTTTGTGGCCGTAAGAACACATAAGAAGCCCTTTCCCTTCACTAAATGATAAATTTAAAAGGCTGAAACCATAAATTTATAGCGTGAGGTACTAAGATGAAGCTTATTTAACTTGTATAAATCCAGTAGTTTTCTGTTATTTTTATAAAAAATAATTTACTAGAAAGTCTTTTAAAGCTTCGATATAACTTTTCGATTAAAATAAACATAAAAATATAATTAATAATTTAAAATATTAAATCCATTAAAGTGCAGATTCACATTCAAAAGCAAAAAACTGCTATATGGTTGCGTATATAAATCATGTTAACGATTCGAAATTCCACGTGTTATTGATAATTCATAGACATAAAATATAATAATAAAAAAAATAATAATCTATTGCATGCAGAAATATACTTAGGCCTATTATTGTCTGATGACAATGGCACCAAGTGTTGATGGTACCCACATAATGACAGCAAGTGCCTAGGAAAGTCGATTGTTTTGTTGTGAATGTTGCCAGATTGCAAATACGATCGATAACATGTTCAAAACAAAACCCACGTAGTTTGTTTTTACAAAATATTTTCCTAAAATTAAATGTTTTTTAAACTGTTTTTCGATTAATTCTATGATAAAGAAGATTTTTTGTACGATACTTTTCTCACTTCATTTTGATAAAGTTTTATAAATTTCTAACTTAAAAAATTATTTTTTAAAATCAAATTTTAATAATATTTAATGTTTAAATATTATTATATAAACAACATGGTCACATAAAGAGAGAAACTAAGAATTAAACGGAGTTGAATTGTATATGGAAATTGTAACATCTGTAAAGAGAATAGGAGTAAAAGGGAATGAAAAGAGAAAACAATCACGTTTAAAATGAATATATCAAGTTAAAATAAAGTCTAAACCTTCCATTTAGGTTTACGTGTGTTGGTTTTATGGTATATTGCCCTCTTTAATCTTATTTAAATAGAAAAAAATGTATATATATTTAGAGTAGGTGATTAAATTTACAATGCTTGGTAGCACATAAAACATTGTAATTATTTTATATTATTTTTTAAAAGAGAAAAGTGATTACTTATAATTTAAAACGATTTCAATTCCTAAATCAGAAATAAATTCTTCGAAATAATTCTTTTTTTAAATTATAAGATAAATATTAATTTTGTTAGAAATACTTATTGAAAAACGAACCAGAAAGAAAACTTTTGTAATTTTATTTACATAAACTCCAAGTATAATTATGGATTTGGAATTCGTTTTCAACCTTTAATTTTACATCTATTTTTATTTTTATTTTGAAGTGATCATCTACTTTCGCTAGATAATTACTTCAGTCTTCTTCACTTCTTTGTGTGTGGGTGTGTCATATTTCAAGGATAAAAACTCTGACTTTTTAGGTGGACACACCCACACACAGAGAGGTGAAAAAGATTGAAGAAAGAATAACAAATAAAAACTTCAAAATAAAAAGAATAACTAAAACTTTTTAATTTTTTTTGTCTCGAGAAAAAGTATTGTAATGCTATAAAAGAATACTGGAGAGTAGTATAAAAAAATAAGTATAAAAAGTTTGTTTGAAATACAAATTTAATCCCATACCTACCCCCTCGACTTTAAACCACGAAAATTTAATAGTATCAATGCTCCTAATACACAAAACTCCCTGCAAAATTTCAGAAATTTTCGACACAAAACACGGGTGTTACTAAGCTTGAAAATCGTGTTCCTCACACACACACACTAACAGCTATACATACAGAAACCCCCCTGATTTTTTGCATTTTTCGACATTTCAAGGTGTCCTAAGTCCAAAAATGTAAAAATCTTTGGGTGTTTAGCAACTGTAAATAATAATACGTTTAATTAAACAATAACATTTCTATTCAAGAACTAGACTAGGTATAGGTCACCTGTTGCCTTCTAAAGAGCATTTGGAGAATTCATTAAGATATCACAACTTTACACATATGACACAGGGCAATATTTTGAGCCTTGTTTTAAGTCTTATACGCCTTAAAATAGGGTAATACTTTATAAATCTTCTCCTATCTTAAATAACTGATAACTCAGTAAATATTTAATATTATGTTTATCCGTCAACTTTATTACATTACGTATTCCCCAGGCTATTCGATTTGTTTGATACAAGAAAGAGCTGTTATTCAAATTTTGTAAAACATCAATCAATTGCTCAATTTTTATCAATTATTCTAAACAGTTTCTTCTTTTACGTTTAAAGATTAGCCACTAAATTCGATTGGTTCACAGCTAAACTTTTAAATAATAGTGTCTTGTTATATGTATTGGAATGGGAATATTTCAGATCAACTAATATTACTACTAACCAAAGCATCAAACTAGTTTCTTCCTATAAAATTCAAGTGAAATTAAGGAATATATATAACGACTTGTATTAGAGGACCATCATTATTTAGCTCCAAATCAACTGATAAATAGTACATTAGATATTAATTGAGTATTCTCATCGTGAAATACGGTTTATCTCTCTACATTACAAGCAAATTCAAATTAAAAATCACTCTATCTCTATGAAATTTCATATTTTTTTTCGGATAAACTTTAACTTATTTCTTAAGTTTAACAATCTTAAAGACAAATTAAGAAATTTGTACCATCAAATAAATAAAATTAATTAATTTATAATTATTTAATTTGATTGAATTAAAGTAATTATGAAGGATAAAGTATGAAGTTTATTTCTTTTAAATTGTTATTTATATTCTTTACATAAACAATATAGAATTTTAAAAGTAATAATTTATTGAAAACGGTAGTTTAGAAAATAATCAAATATTTACAAGAGAAATATATTAAGGGTTGAAATGATGAATATAAATAATAATAATAAATAACTAAGCGTTATCTAAGGATTTCTACCCGCAGCTAAAGAGTAATAAGCTTTCATCAAGTAGTCTACTAATAGATTCGATCTGTACTTAATGTTACGTTATTTTCTTTATATACAGAGATATATTTAGACNAGAGAACCTCGATAGAAAAACACTTTCCTTCTAACTTTGTAGGAATGATCCTTAAATTTTTTTTATTAAATCAAAACTGATTAATTATATTTTTATTAATTTCTTATCAATTATTTCAATTTTTACTTCTTTTGCATTATTTGACGTGAGGTATTTCCTCTTTAAAAAAGTTTTCTTAACAAAATTTAACTTTTTTTTTTTTAAATTTCTTTTATAAAAAATATCGAATCCCGATCAAAATATAATTAATTTTCTTTTACTTTATAAAATTATACAGTCGAACCTCCAATAACGACCGTTTTTTTTAACGCTCCAGCCAGTGGTCGTTGTTCACAGGTTTAACTGTATATTGTTTTTATTATTTTATAGATTTATTCAACTATATTTTAATTAATTATAAAAATTTTTTTATATGAAATTATACTCTAAATTACAATAATAATATCGAAACAAAATTATAATTAATAATCGTATTGCATTTATTATTTATAAGTTTTATATCATGTATATTCTACAGATACTCTTATATAAATATAATTTGGTGCTGTATATATGGTGTGGCACTCTTTCTCTATATATTATAAATATATAGAGATAGAGAAAGAGTGCCAAAGTCGGACCATATTTATGTAAAGTGTATTGTATAGCCCCTCTAATATACAATATACAATACACTTTACATAATAATTATAATTAAACTTAAAATAAAAATAGTAAGAAGAACCAAATCAATTTAGCATAGCAGTAGAAATCGATCTGAATTGCATTTTTCTCTTGTAAATATGGTAATTGAATGGTAATTAAATTTAAGCATCATTAAATGTTCGAGCAAGTTTATATTACATTAATAGTTTAATTAATATATTTCATGTTAAAGAGGCGTTAGTAATTAAATATAGTACTTGTAATACGTTTATATCTATCACACTTATCTTACTTATTAGCTTTGCAATATACCTTAGTCCTAACTATCTTTTTCTTAATTTATGATTAGTTTTTTTTCGTTTTAGCATTAAAAAATTTAATAGAAATATAAGCATATGAATATGTGGTATCAAGCTCATATACATATACAAGATGGTCTAAAAGTCTGTTAACCGAGATATATTTAAAAATTATTTTAAAAAGTGTTAAAACCGGTTGGGAGTAAAATGTTAGCTTTTAAACCATACTATATTTAGTAAAATCTCTGAATAACAGATTTCAGGCTCTTAAGTTTTCCATATATTAGTATATGGTCTTGATTTTTATCTACCTAATCCCATTCTCGATATTAACGAAGGACGGACAGACAGACAGACAGTCAGACGACAGTAGGAATGTGTAGGTTTGCAATTTAAAAATTTGCAGCCCAATTAAAAATAAATTTACTGTTTATCGCTTGTTAAATCTGTTGTTAATGGTCAGTTTCCCTCTTGTAATTAAATGCTGCAAAATCATTTCCTTTTCCTGAAATAATTAGCAAATGAAGTAAGATCCATTTCATGAAGTGATTAATTCTGTAATATTTACAATCTATTAGATAAATATTTCTAACGATCTTTAAAAACTTTTCTGTGGAACTTTTGAAATTGTTACAAGAAAATTCAATTTCACGAAAAATTTAACAACGAATTCAGTTTTCAGTAATTCAAATTAGCTTACAAATTACTTACGATCTGTTATTTTAAAATAGTAAAAGAAGATTAAACATAGATGCTTTTGCTTTTTTTAATATTCAAATTATGAATGATAAGGTATTAAATTGGAAAAAATAGCTTAATTATTTAGGAAATTAATCCTAAATTGGAATAAATAAAATGCTGAATTTAATGAAAAATGTTCTGATTTTTGAATATAAATGTTAAGTAATTAATAAATTTTTTGTTCATTACATTAGAATATAACTCAATCAAGATCATGCTGAATTTCAAGTTCCTTCTTTCTCAATCACACAAGAAAAGATAGTCAATCAAATTTTATACCTTTGTGTCCTTATCGTATAGTTTTGTAGTTAAATTGTCAACAAGGACTTATTTATTACTATGACTTATTCTTAATAATAATATTTTCCTTCCTTTAACATCTCACGTATGTATATGTGGGATATTTTAATTGGTTTGGTAGGATACGGCAATACAATACACGAATTCTCTGCTAAAGAGGTGCCTCACGTGAAAATTTTCTATAGGAAACTGGTCCCTATTTAGATGTTACAAATATGAAGAAAATCCGGAAAAATCCACCCTTCGGTGAGGCGCAAACTTTCAATCTTCCATTATTCATTTATTTTATCCACGCGGCTACTGATGGGTTGGGATATTTTGAAGTTCCTACCATATAAAAAAGGAAAAAAGGCAAAATGGAGAAAGTTATTCAGGACTTTAGTTTGCACGTTGATATTTATCTTTTCCATATGGAATATCAACAGAGAACTAGAGTAACCTTGAGGACATTTTTGATTAGATTATACAAATGAATCAGAGAAAAAATATGAGATTTTACAAGGAGATTTAAACAGAAACGAAAAAAATTAATAGATAAAACACTAAGATAAAATAAACTTTTAGTCTTTAGAAGTTTTTATAAATTATATATCACAAGATAAAACTAAATCAAGATATTTTACTGTATTTAGAGAAATTTCACGGTTTCCTTCATTGGTTTTTTTGTAAAAAAAAAAAAGTAAACTCATCGATCTACTACCACCGAAAGAAAATTTGAATCTTTTTTTAAAATCGAAAGAATTTTTAAAATAATTTACTGCTGATCAATTTTCATCCTCATCAATTTATAGAATTTCTCATTTATTTCGTTTATTTGTAAAACTTCTAATATTACGCACAAAATAAACATTAAACGTTAGCTATTGTAATAATCATTTGTATATAGTATATCATTTTGCATGTACAGTACCATTGTAGAAATCCTCGTTATATTGAATAATCGACAATATTTTTACTGTATAGACGATAAGTATAGAGTTGTATTTATGATTTATCTTTGCTATTTTTATTGTGGCCAGATTCACTTATAATAGACAAAATTAAAAATAGACATTTAAATCAGTACGGATTGATATAACATCAATTACCGCATCACTGATATCTGTTTTGCAAACATTACTATTGATGCATCTTAATTACGGCTTAACTTCAGTATTTTCAGTATTAATCCCAAATGAAAGATTATATGAGTACAAACTATAGAATATATGATTATTTTATTCATTAGATTGATACGACTTAAATTTAGATACCAGCATGGACAAGAACTTGAATTTATTATTGAGTGGATTGGATTGATGAAATAAGGCAATGGAACACATGGAAGAAGACAAACCAAGCGGGAACGCCTTCTTAGAGGACATTTTATGGGAAATTAGTCCCTATTTAGGTGTGAGATACGTGAAGAACTCGAAAAACTCTATGTGACCAGTCCAATGAGAAGAGCGAACCTTCTACCAATACCACTGTTCAGTAGTTTGATCATTTGGCCACTGAATAGCCTCTCATTGAGTAGAGAAAATGTAACACCCATAGCCTATAATTAAAATTTTTAGACTACAATTTCAATAAATTCCTACCAGAGTCCGTTTGTCTGTCTGTCCCTTTTTATTCAAGAACGGAGTTAGATAGATTAAAGTCGCAACCAGATATGGAAAGCTTAGGGGCAGGAGGCCTCGATTAATTAACTTTATACAAACTGCTGATGCAAAGTANTAAAAATATTTTATACGATATTTTATATTATAACTATATAATTATTTCATAAAAACTGTTTATATGTAATAGAATATAATAGTGTTATATGAAATTTCATTTCTTAGAAATAAATAAATGAAAATTACTCATTTTTATTTCTCAGGTGATTTAACATGGATATTTACAATTAAATACGTATTTATACCATTTATATTTATAATCATAATTATAGTATGGTAATTTATGGTATTAAACCATAAACCATAGTATATGATATAACTATTAACTTAAAGTGATATTATTTTACACCATAAATTGAAGCTAGCACTTTTCTTTATATTGTTATACTGGTAAATTACTTTATTATGAAATCGAAGCTTATTTCATAGTATCCTAAAATTAACGAGCAATTATTTATTATGCCGGGCTGAAATTTTTAATCATATTTTTAGTTTATTTAATTTAAAATATATGCTCTCCACCTCAAATTAGTAGTGGTTTGTCCCTGTACATCATACTTTTCCTTTAACAACGGAGTCGTGCCGGTATCTATCTAACACCTTTCAGGGGAAAATTTTTAATTTGAAATAACATGACTTCCGCTTTGCATCGGGGTTTATTATAAAACAAATTTATATGTATTTTAGTTAATGTTTAATTTTTTCAATTATTAATTTTAGTACTAAATAAATAAGTAACATTAAGTTTACATTTATTTTTATTAAAAGAATCGATGTGGAATTGCTATTAAAATAGAAAACTAAAAGATTAAAAAAAATAGTTTTAATTCTTCAAAAGTTATTATAATTATTTAATATAAATGTTAAAATTAAATTCATAATTATACAAAAAGTTTAATAAATTGAATGAGTATTCCTTGTTATACAGTAGAAGAATCATTATTCTATACGACAAATTCACAGGATAATAGGAAGTTAGAATACATAAATATATAATCACTTCATATTGATTCTATGTTCACGTAATCAAACTTCTTGTAGATCAATTTGCTATTAAATTGTCTCTATGGCAATATTGAAATGTTTTATTTTAGAAGAAGACAAATGTAAATGAATCATATAAAGTTGACATTTTTCTCATTATTCTTCATTATCTTGTTGACCAATCCGTTACACGCAACGTAAACATTCTTTACCAATATTTTATATTTTCAGTAACTAGTTGAAGTTCACTAAATCATCACCGATTTATTATTAAAACGCACGTACAGGTGAAAAATGCTGCTGATTTTAAAGGAATATCTTTAAAATAATGGCAATTTTCTTATTATAAAACTTATGTCATAATAAAAATACAAATTTAATTATATACGAATAATCTAAGCGTTTTTGTAAACTCTTCTATGGATATTTGTGCCCATCAGTTGCCAAGTAGATAAAAATCGCTGAACACTTTGTGTTCACGCTTGACCAACCGGTTGATCGTCTGAAGTTTTTCAGGGATTTCTTCACATATCTAACACCTAAATAAGGACAAACTTACAATAAAACATATTCCCTTGAGAGATTACCCATTGAATTTCCTTATCACACCAAACCGAACCTATGAGCACTCAAAAAGCCTTTTTCATACCTATTATGAATTTAGCCAGATTCAAAAAGTGGGATAAACGAATGATAAGTGATGGCCCGCATCTGGATCAACATCCTGTCTCACTAAATCAAAACTGAGAGGATTTGAATGCAAGTTGACTTGCACTTAATTCTCTGACAGTGCCTTTATCGGCCTAATTATCTGGCCTAAATATACCAGGAAGTCCAGCAATATAATTAATTAATAACAAAATATCTCTATTGATATTAACGAAATTTATTATAAAACATATTTATATGTATTTTAGTTATTGTTTAATTTCTGCAATTATTAATTTTAGTACTAAATAAATAATTTGTATAGACAATTATATTATAATTTCAATAACTTGAAAATATCTTCGTCAATGAGGATAAATTATAAAGTAATTATATGGATAATTAATAATTTAAAGTATTAAACATGTAATTTTATAAATTATATTAATATATAATAATAATTGGAGAACAGAAAAAAATTAGGCAAAAATCTATCATTTTAAAGTAATTTTTTATGTTCTGCAATCCTTCCTTACAATATTTATAATTAAATTTACTTAAATACCATAAATATAATTGAAGAATTGAAAAGGAAACATTTTTAATAATGAATTTACTAGCCTTTTTATGCAATTTAAAGATTTATCCCGAATTTTTATTAATAGAAATATAAAACTCTTCATCAGAATTGATTAAAAATTTAATCTAATTAACTATAAGCAAGAGTAAATTCTATAAAAATAATAAATATAGTCCTAAAATAAATTTAATAATAAATTTTTTGTGTAGTTTATCAAAGAAATTTGAAAATTGTAGTTATTAGATTTCTAGCGATTGTCAAATATTAAAATATGTGTTTAATATCTACCGATGAATTTATGCGAAAATTCAATTTAATATTACTTTTGTATTCATGATTAAACTTAATATATAATAAAAGCTGTTTAACATATATAAAATATGTATTTTTCTTTAATATTATTAGAAAAAAATCTAAAATATGTTTACATTTAATAAAGAATAAAATTGAAAATTTCTTACATAATCTAATTATTTAAATTTATAAATGACTTATACTTAATTAATATATAAATTACTGTATAAATTGGTTTAAAATTAAAAAAAATCATTAATATGTAAAAGAATTTGTAACTGTTAATGTAAAGTTTTTTCAAAGCATTTATAAATAATTTTATATTATTAAAATTTAATATATGCTTCTATATATATATATACATAGAGAGAGAGAGGGAGAGAGAGAGAGAGAGAGAACTTTAATGTTAACATAAGAGCAACAGTGGAAGAAAAGTAAACAAAGATTTATGGGCTTCCATTGTAAAAGATATATTCGAGGTCGAGACGATTTTCTTTGTACAGCTTTGTGCGAAATGCGTCAGAAATACTAAAACATCTTCTCTATAAGATACCTTTCTAACACATTCTACATGAAAGAAAATCGAAACAATTCAGATCAATAATATTCTATCGTTCAATTTTATAAAATAAAATAATTTCTATTAATTATTTAGATTAATTAATATATAAAATATAACCGGAATCTCACGATAAATATATATATATTTTTCGGTTTGTCAGGTGTTCTTTTTTGAACAGTTTTTTTTTATTTTATTTAAATATAGAAAATTACTCCATTCCGAAGAATATTTTTCCTTCAGGCAGATTTTTGTTTTATTTAGGTTTTATTGTATAATGTATTAGAAAACGAGTGATTATTTATTATGAAATTGTCGCAATGCCAAAATTAAATAAATTTAAAATATATACTCTCGATTTTAGTTGTGTCTTGCCCCTGTACATCTTATTTTCCCTGTTGATAATATACTCATTTATCTAACTTCATTCTCGAGAATAAAGGAAGGACAGACAGACAAACAGACAGACGGACGACAGTGGAGATTTATAGGTCTGCAATTTTCAAATTTCAATCCAATTATGTGGGATATTTATTTCAAGTTGCTATTATAAGAAGTCCAATAAAAACTCTAAGAAACTAATTTTTTTAATAACATTTTATAAGATAAAATGATTCAATTAATTTATATTTATTAAAATTTCATTATTTCGAAATATTTTTATAAAAATTCCTGTCTTCATAGTTTCATAATATCAGAGATTGGATCTAAAAGTCTTGATTTTTCACTAACTTCTATCATCTTTAAACCTTTTTATTTTTTAATATTTCTTCAAAATAATAAAATAATTATTTAAATTAATAATTATTTAATATATTAACTTTTATTTTAAGTAAAAAAAAATTTTAATTATTTTCTCATTTAAACAATTTTTATTTTTTTTTCTCTTTTTCATTAACAACTAAATTCTGTGTCTGTTATTTACAATTAACCTTTGGTCATTAAAGATCTTATTCTAAAACTTCAGAGAATAAGTAATATACCATAATTTATGAAAATCAGATATTTACTTTCTGTCTTTAAGACAACTTTATTGAGTCCATACGAAACTATACGAATGAGATGTCGCTTGTTTTCATTTTCTCTTGCAATTTCCTCTAGAATAATAAATTTTACTTAAATATTTTTGAAGAAAAATCAAACACAATAATTAAACAAAAATTAATAACCTCTAATATAAATAAAATTAATAATAATAACAGTTATTAATAGTTGAATAGTTAATAATTGTTTTTTTAAGTGATATTCTCGAATATATATCATTTTTTTATTATTTTTTTTCTGATGAATGTATATAATATTGAATTTTAATATGGTATTTAACTTGGTAAACTATAAAAAATTGATTTTCTTTTTAGACTAAAATACATAGAGGAGTGTTGCTTCGAATTTCATTTAATTCTACTTAAAGATTTTAATTATATAAAAGATAATTTAAATAAGATTTTAAATTTTATTTTATATATTTTTATATAAATAAATATTTTCTAAATTTCAATGGATAATTAATTAAGATCTAAAATAATATCAGTCTTTCTTACAACAAATTTAACTTTTTTTTTATTTTATTTAATTACTTTATGTTGCTTATTTTTAAATATTTAATATTTAATTTGTTTAAAATTTTAAAAATAAAATAAATTATATTATTACAAACATATAAAATTAATCTTTTTATAATTAATATACATTGCTT
>NW_019384311.1:0-1861 GCF_000671375.1 Centruroides sculpturatus | reverse complement strand
ATATAATAAATAAACAATTATTTAAAAATTTTTAAAAATATTTTATACGATATTTTATATTATAACTATATAATTATTTCATAAAAACTGTTTATATGTAATAGAATATAATAGTGTTATATGAAATTTCATTTCTTAGAAATAAATAAATGAAAATTACTCATTTTTATTTCTCAGGTGATTTAACATGGATATTTACAATTAAATACGTATTTATACCATTTATATTTATAATCATAATTATAGTATGGTAATTTATGGTATTAAACCATAAACCATAGTATATGATATAACTATTAACTTAAAGTGATATTATTTTACACCATAAATTGAAGCTAGCACTTTTCTTTATATTGTTATACTGGTAAATTACTTTATTATGAAATCGAAGCTTATTTCATAGTATCCTAAAATTAACGAGCAATTATTTATTATGCCGGGCTGAAATTTTTAATCATATTTTTAGTTTATTTAATTTAAAATATATGCTCTCCACCTCAAATTAGTAGTGGTTTGTCCCTGTACATCATACTTTTCCTTTAACAACGGAGTCGTGCCGGTATCTATCTAACACCTTTCAGGGGAAAATTTTTAATTTGAAATAACATGACTTCCGCTTTGCATCGGGGTTTATTATAAAACAAATTTATATGTATTTTAGTTAATGTTTAATTTTTTCAATTATTAATTTTAGTACTAAATAAATAAGTAACATTAAGTTTACATTTATTTTTATTAAAAGAATCGATGTGGAATTGCTATTAAAATAGAAAACTAAAAGATTAAAAAAAATAGTTTTAATTCTTCAAAAGTTATTATAATTATTTAATATAAATGTTAAAATTAAATTCATAATTATACAAAAAGTTTAATAAATTGAATGAGTATTCCTTGTTATACAGTAGAAGAATCATTATTCTATACGACAAATTCACAGGATAATAGGAAGTTAGAATACATAAATATATAATCACTTCATATTGATTCTATGTTCACGTAATCAAACTTCTTGTAGATCAATTTGCTATTAAATTGTCTCTATGGCAATATTGAAATGTTTTATTTTAGAAGAAGACAAATGTAAATGAATCATATAAAGTTGACATTTTTCTCATTATTCTTCATTATCTTGTTGACCAATCCGTTACACGCAACGTAAACATTCTTTACCAATATTTTATATTTTCAGTAACTAGTTGAAGTTCACTAAATCATCACCGATTTATTATTAAAACGCACGTACAGGTGAAAAATGCTGCTGATTTTAAAGGAATATCTTTAAAATAATGGCAATTTTCTTATTATAAAACTTATGTCATAATAAAAATACAAATTTAATTATATACGAATAATCTAAGCGTTTTTGTAAACTCTTCTATGGATATTTGTGCCCATCAGTTGCCAAGTAGATAAAAATCGCTGAACACTTTGTGTTCACGCTTGACCAACCGGTTGATCGTCTGAAGTTTTTCAGGGATTTCTTCACATATCTAACACCTAAATAAGGACAAACTTACAATAAAACATATTCCCTTGAGAGATTACCCATTGAATTTCCTTATCACACCAAACCGAACCTATGAGCACTCAAAAAGCCTTTTTCATACCTATTATGAATTTAGCCAGATTCAAAAAGTGGGATAAACGAATGATAAGTGATGGCCCGCATCTGGATCAACATCCTGTCTCACTAAATCAAAACTGAGAGGATTTGAATGCAAGTTGACTTGCACTTAATTCTCTGACAGTGCCTTTATCGGCCTAATTATCTGGCCTAAATATACCAGGAAGTCCAGCAATATAATTAATTAATAACAAAATATCTCTATTGATATTAACGAAATTTATTATAAAACATATT
>NW_019384310.1:1384689-1387814 GCF_000671375.1 Centruroides sculpturatus | reverse complement strand
CAGTTATTTCTTTCAAAGTAGGATAAAGAAACAAATCGATTACAATAATATTTGAAATTATTGAAAAAAATAAAACTATAAGGCCACAAATAAAAAATATCTGAATGATATATGCCATTTCTTCTTCCTCTCTTTCATATCCACTGTTATTTCTAGGAAAATAAAGTCTCTTCCTTTTAAAGAAACTGAATTCAAATACTGTAAAAATACCCATTGTAATTAATATAAATTTGATGAGTATTTGATTCTTAGGAAACATTTTGATCCATCCGACACACACCAAATTGTCTGTTATCTCTTGAGTAGTAAGTAGTAAATTAGTCCACATAAATATCTCTATAGCTGTTTGGTACAAAAGATATAATTTCGACAGATATTTCCGGCTTTTGGCAGACTTCTTGCAATTGCAGTATATAATTTTAATTCCAAATATCTCTAATGTCACGAGGATTGGCCGTAGAAAACACACAACGCACAAACTGCGCTTCGGGTCACCTGAATTCATTTACTTTTATTTATCGAATGCAAATGCTAAAAGTTTTAGAATCTTAGATCTGGACTGAACTTCTGTTCTGCGGCTATAATGAAGGATATCTCTCTAAATAAACCAAATGCAAGTTTTCTTAAAATAGAAAACATTTTCGAATACGATATTACGCAAACACTTGATTTGTGTTGTATTGCTGTCACGCCACTGAAATTGCATCACCGGTACAATTTCATCTTTCGATCAGTAAACCTATTGTGCCAATATCTTAAAATCATGCTATTATCTTTATGAGAGTTAAACATTCTGATGTAAGTATTATAATTATTGTTTATCTTCAATTTCGCTTGTTACAAGACAATTTAGTGAACTGCAAATTTGTGGAACCTTGGATAAATTTAAAAGAAAATCGAATGCTTTTAAGACATCGATATTGTAGATTTCCTATTTCACTATTCAAGGCCACCGATGCGGTTTTGACACGTGATTGCAGTACAAAGAGAAATCAATGGTTTGCGTAATATCCTATTGAAAAATATTTTCTCTTTTAAGAAAATCTTCATTTGTTTATTTTATGGCTGCGATTATTAACGATAAATTAGCGAGTTAATCGTGAAAATTTTAATAGAAATAAAGTTTGTATTTTGTTCGATTAAATCTCGATTCCTTTAGATCTTATATTCTTAAGGATAAATATAACAAATAATAAATACACTTTTACACATTAAATTAGTCTGCCTAAACTGTAACTCTGTGGCCATACCAGACGCGCAAACGTGTTTGACAATCATTCATAATTTTTTTAAACGTTTAGAATGTACCGTAAAACATTTATAACTTGGCGCATGTTAATACGTGCATGTTTTTTTATTGTTAAATGACAAAATAATTGATATGTAAATATATAAAATATAAATGTAAAAGTAGTTGTTTGTAGAAATAGACGGCAATGCCTATATACAATACTGTTGACGTCGGCAAAGTTGGAAACAATTGCAGAAGATAAGTTTTAAGACACATGTCGGTAATTCGCAGTTCTAAAAATACACTGGTGGAAATTGAAAGTGTTACACTCAGATGGAATTAGTGGAATTTCGCGAAACTTGGTAAACATGTACAGGGGCATACCCAGAAGAAATGAACACAAAGTGAAATGAATTACGCAAATTTTATTGCTGTTTGGTACATGTTTCAGTAAATAGTATGCCCACCTTGAGCATGGATACACTCTTGGATCCTTGCAGGCATTGAATCAATAAGTGCTTCAATGTCTTGTTGAGGTATGTCTCTCCATGCCTGCACAATTTGTGCAGTCATTTGTTGTACAGTGCGCGATGGATGGCTATGAGATGTAATCCGTCTACCCATGGCATCCCAGGCATGCTGTATAGGGGATAAATCTGGAGACCGGGCGGGTCAATCCTTGATTGCGACACTTTGCAAGGCCTGTCTTGTGATGGCAGCAGCATGAAGACAGGCATTATCGTTTTGGAAGATACATTTTGGATGGTGTTCATGAAATGTATGACTACTAGATGGATCACCCTGTCCACATACTGGCAGGCGGTCATTGTGCCTTCAACAATCACCAACTCGGTCTTGCTGTCGTAACTGATTGCCTCCCAAACGATGACACCAGGAGTTGGACCTGAGTGGCACTCTGAAATTACAGCAGGGTGGGCTTTTTCTCCGGCGGACATGTTGCTAACTATCACATTGGCCTAAACAGAATCGGGATTCGTCACTAAACACAACTGTACATTATTCATGTGTCAAATTACGTCTAGCAGCACACCACGTTATCTGTTGTTGGCGATGAAATCTGGTTAAGGGAATACATTGCATGGGGGTCCGAGATCTCAGTCCAGTATCAAGCAATCGGTTTACAATTGTCGGTAGAGTGACTCTGGACTACTTCTCCGATCTGTGCCGCCGTTGCCCATCTGTCAACTGCCATCCGCACAATATGGCGATCTTCACGTGGCGTCGTCCTTCTGCGTGGACCTGTGCCAGGTCTCCGAGTACTGGACCCTTCCTGCCTCCACCTTGTGACCACTCTTTGTACTGACATTGCAGTACGGCCAGTCCTTCGGTCGATTTCACGATATGATGCTCCCATTTCTGACACGCTAATTATCCGACCTCTTTCAAAGTCAAACATTTGGGTGTACGAAGTTCTCACTCGTTGATATGGCATAGCTGGTCATCAACAACCTATGGACCAAAAAAAGTCATTCTCCCTAACAGAGTTCACAACTTAGGGGAGATCGGGGCAAGATCGGCATGTTAAGCTTTACTTAAATTTTGTGTAATAAATACTGCTGTAAACTGAAAAAAAAGCTTTGCATATTGTCTATTGGAATGTTACCTTACTATAGAACTGGTTAAAATCAGTTTGGAAATAAAAATAATTAAAATAATTACAACTTTACAAGAAGAGAGAAATTGACGAAGTTGCCCCGGGTATAGGGGCAAGATCGGCAACTTCTCTCTTTTTGTAAAGTTGTAATTATTTTAATTATTTTTATTAAAGTTGCCCCTGGTATAGGGGCAACAGTAATGGGGCAAGATAGGCACGTATATAAAATTATGTTATTAACAATGTATAAGTTGGAATTCACTATTAAAACAAAGAAAT
>NW_019384310.1:1312705-1376201 GCF_000671375.1 Centruroides sculpturatus | reverse complement strand
TAGAAGTTTAATTAAATATTTGATTTTGTTATTGACAAACTTTGTCATTATTTAATTCGGTGCACGCTTAAAGTCCAGGCCTGGCACACTAACGCGAATCCGCGTAAAGTACCCGTTAGGGAACGGCTATTTCCGGCACACAGTAGTGTCGATAATCGTTGGAAAGTCGGAAAAATAATATAGTACTTTACAATAATACTCTGTAAATTTACCCTGTTGTAACTGTGCATCATACCCGGTTGTGCTAATGCGGTACCGGGTCTGTACTTTGTGTACTAATAAAGAATAATGTCTGTCTGTCTGTCCTGCATCTTCACCATCTCCAAGATGACTCCGACCCCAAAGGAAAATAAACTACCGATAGCCTGCTGGTTTGAGGTCCAAGGAACGAATGAAGGAAACCCCAGCAAGGGAACATCACCAAAGTTTAATCTTTTTTGTGCTGTCCTGACCACAGAAAAATGTAATCTTTTACAACCTCACGATACCAATGATTGACAAATCTCCACCTCAAGAATTTAACTTTAACAGCACGACTGCCAACTGATTGTCCTATACCATATATAATAAGTGACTGTCCTGTTTCCACAAAACAGTCACTTATTTTGGTACTACTGATTTTCAAACCCTTAACTAAAAGAAATTATTTCCTTTTAAAAGGGGAGGGGTGTGAAGGAGTCAATGTCCAAGTGTTATTGGGCATTATTTTTAGTTAGTTATTTTCTTTTCAGGGGTCTTTTTTTATTTAAGGACAAAGTCAAAAAGGCAGAGATACTAATTTTGCATCAGGGACTGATCCTGTGACACAAAATAATGTAAATTAGGGCAGTGCAGAAGGCACATCCAATACAGCCGGGTGGTGTAGCTCCTGGTGACAAATGTTGTAGACACATCTCTGAGAAGTGATTAGCGTAAGCTGTATACTTTGATTATTCTTTGTTACTTCATATATTTGTCAAATATTCAATCAGTCAACTTTTGAGGAAAAAAAAACAATAATAAAGATATTTTCATTGTGAACTGTTACTTATATGTGGTCGTTTATTAATTATTATTGCTTTTGATTTAAAAGTCCAGGCCTTGAACCCTAACATTGTGTAACCTCATTTCTTTTTGGTACGCGGTGCATTACACTATGTTATAAATTGTAATTACTAATTAATGTGCTACAGTAATTTACTTACAGATAGCATTACACCACTACCAGGTTTTGTTGAATTCCAAATATTCTCAGATAATCTAGTCTTTATTTCTTTATAATTCTCTCTCAATTTCTTCCCATACTGAAAACATATTTAAAATATTTTTTCTTATAATAAAGTAATAATTTTTAATATAATGCATAATCATTCTAACTTTTGCTAGACGTAGAGCAATGAGCCAGCATTGCCTTTCCTGTTCATTTTCACTGCAAAATTTGATGATCATTGCTCCTTCTTTCTTGCTACTACTAGTTGGCTACAAAATAATAAACACAAAGTAATAAAAATTTAATTATTATTTGACATTAAAAAATGTAACATGCTTATGTAATATGATGTATTTTTCAAAATATAAAAATTATATTCTCTGTCTTTTGACATTATTTCAAAAAGACATATGATATACATAAATAATATATGAAGCAGTGAGGTATCCTATGAGTCTGAGATTATGCTATATTTCTGCACATATAAGACACATGGGACAAAATTTGCACTATATTCTGCAAAGTAACTAAAGAAAACTATTTTTAAAAACTACTATAGTATTGAAAAAAAGTTTTTAATTTTGGCTTTTTACTTTTAATGATGGTTACTACAGAGATGTCAGTGAATAGCTAGTGTATCATTACATTTACATTGGCACAGCAGTGCAGTACCAAAATCAGCTAGCATGCTCTTCATGCCAGTTTCTTTGAGATATTCTTTTGTAAGTGAAGCAAAATATGTGTTTTAAAACTGCAAAAACAAGCAATCTTCATATATGAGCAGCATTTCTCAAACTATGGGTTGTGACCCAATATTGGGTCATGAAATGATATCTTCTGCAAAAAATACCCTTAATTCTTGTATTATTGAGATATTCTCCAAGAATGAGGAACAACAGCTAAATCTTTTAATTATCTTAATTTTATTACTAAATGACAATAATTATAAGATCATAGAATGTGTGTATATGAAATTGATTTCTCTTTTCTATTTTGAACATCATCAAAATAAATATTTTATGTAAGATAGTAATCATAAAGTTGCAATGGTTTGAATAAACAAGGAAATATTTTCAAAACTTTTAGGGTTTATTGTTATATATAACAATAAACCCTTGTTATATATAACAATAAACCCTTGTTATATATATAACAATTGTTATATATAACAATAAACCCTAAAAGTTTTGAAAATATTTCCTTGTTTATTCAAATTTATTGTTATATATAACAATAAATTTTCCTTGTTTTATAATTTATTGTTATATATAACAATAAATTATAAAAAATAAATAAGGAATGAACTTTGGCACAAGTGGATCAATAAATAATTTTTTCAGTGTGTGTGTGTACGTACAAAATGAAATTGGCAAAACCATCTTACAATCTGAAAAGTACATTTTAAAAAGGGTTCACCAAGTTTATAAAAAACCTTGTAATATTTTTCAAAGTATAACAGACTCCTGAATAATTTTGAAATAGTGCTTCACTTACAATTGTCAGTCTTTATTAAATTTTAAACTATTAAAAAATTAAAAACTGAAAATAAAGTTAGCTATTTGTTAAAAATTGAAATTTGCCAAAACCGCTCTTAATAGAAATGTACCCAATGTTACATTTCACACACAGAAGTTATCAATAATGCATAATATTATTTGGTACACTGTATATAATATACAGTTTACAAAGTTTTTAAAAAAATTTTATACTGTAAACATTTGGGTTGCAAAACCATTACAAACAATTATATTGGGTCACGCAAGCAGAAAGTAAGAGAAATGCTGTATAAGAGCATGCTTTTATATGTACAGAAATACAATAGTTATTTCTGCATGTTAAGATAATATGCATTTGATGCAAGTACAATAAAATATGTTAATTACTCAAGAAAAATTATCACAGAATCATCATATAATGAAACATTACAAAATTTCATTAAAACTGATCTTGCATCAAGATAGACAGTAGACAATCAAGCAGTTAAGGTAGCAGTCTATCGCTCTTGGGGCCTGTGATTGATTGAAGAGGGTTCAAACAACCCCAGGAATTTTTCAGGGTTCTCCATCCAAATATGTTGGACCCTTACCATCAGGCCACTGGCATTGTGGGTTTGGCTTAATCTGTAAGGGACTTGCTAAAAAAAGATCCTCTTAGTGTCTGGTCAAGAGTGAAAAGAAAAAAGGGGGTAGATGGTCATTGACTACAATATGAAAAAGCAGAAAATATAAAGAACTGCTTGATAAGAAAAAAGATATTTAACAATTGATGCCATCAATGTTTGTGGCAAAAAAATAGGCAAGTCACTTTATGGTTAAAACTTTCAGAACAATGATCTGGAGAAATTCAGATCTACTGTTGCAAGTATCTAGGAATCTGCAAGCATTAATCCCATTGGGTAGATTAATATTTTGAGAATGGATATATATTTTGATGCACAATAATAATCCAAAATTAAAAATTCATTTGAAAGAAAATTATATCATAATTTTTTTCATAAAAATATCTTTACAAAAATTCTATAATTACCTTTAAACAAAAACAATATTTTGTAGGTTGACCATTATTCTTGTCTTTGGTTGAAGTATAAATTTCATATTGCTGGATATTTTTAAATGCCCAAAGCTGTCTGGTATCTGGCATGTGACCATTTGATGTCTTAACAAAAAAAAAAAAAATTTTCCAAACAAGCAATAAAAGATATCAAAATAAATGAACAAAAGTACCTTTGACTCTGCTGAAGATATATACAAAGTACCATCTTCAACTCTGAAGAATAATTTCCTCCAGGAATGTTTGCTTGATTCTTGATACCATAACTGACTTTGAATAATTGGTACTTTATCTCCTGAATTTAACATATTCTAATATATAAAAATAAAACATGATTTAGATTAAAGAACAAAAATTAAAAATATTCCATTTCTTTGAAATTACCTGTAATGTTATTAATTTTGCTAATTCGGTTGATTCTGATAGACAGTCTACTTGACATTCTAAGTCGACCATATCCAATGGAAAAAATTGCTGCTTACAAAAATGGATGATTTATTAATAAACTAATTTTGGTTAAAAAATGAAAGTAAATTTGTGAGAAAGAAGAATGAAACTTACTTGTGGACTATTAAAAAATTCATATTTACGAAAATCTTGTTTAAAAACAAATTTATTACTATTTGTTCTATTTTCATAACTCCAACTCACATAAACTTTTAAAACTTCTTCATGGTCTTCTAAGCTTCTTTCTGTATAAATAATATTACTATCATTGTATTTTAAAAGTTTAAATTTTATAATGTTAGAATTTAATTTTTTTACTTTACCAATTCCTAAATCTGGTATATGTTCAACTAATGACCATGTATGTGATCTGCTAACATTAAACTTCAGTGATAAAAGGTGACACATATCTAAAACCCTTAAATTCTCTTCCACAACAAGTCTCTGGCAACTACCATTTTGTAAATAAAAATTCAGTGTTACCTGAATAAGAAAATAAATATGATTTTTATTAGTTAATACAAAAATAAAAAATGATGTTTAAGATTTTGTTAAATTTCTAAATTTTTAAACATGCTTTAAAGTCCAAAAATGTTTAAATAATACAAGTAAAGACATTACAAGTCTGTAAACATGTCTTATAAAATGGTTACTCAACTAGGTAATTGGATGAAGAAAAAAGCTGACAGTGCACTTTTTTGTGCACTACAAGCATCTAAACATCAGAAATAGTTGCAAAGAATGTACAAACATTCTAAAACAATTTAATGTTGATATAAAAATAGTAACAAAGAAAATGATTTAGAATGAAACTGATAAATAATACCAAAGAATGGAAAATAGTTTTCTGAAGTTTCTAGTCTACAAAAATTTAGTGATAATGAAACAAAGAAAATTACACTAAAAATTATTTATTCATAACAAAAAAGGTACTTAAAATGAGTATTGTAAATAAATGATGTCAGAATAAATAAGCATTGTTATATTCAAGTAGAATAAATATTAATAGACTGTAAATTGACTTCAAATAGACTGTAACACAAACTTCAAAAATTATAAATTATATTTCAATGTTTGTCAAATTCTGAAATAATATAGGAAAATAATTTCTTTTTTTAAAAAAAACTTTCTGCTCTAGGATTACTAAGAAGACTTTTCCATGTCTACATTGGTTTTTGGCCTGTCCACTATAGGAGAATTAAGAGATGAGGGAAACAGCTGAACAGATCTGAGCCAAATCACTCAAATTTGATCTGAATTCAAATTTGGATCCCTCAGAATGACAGGGCATGCTTTTATTCAGCCATCTAGTTATCAAAAGAAAAAGGGAGAATTAGAACAAATCATCTTATCTATGCATATATATTTTTATTTTACAGCATAATTTGCTTTGCTTTTTACACTATATTTACATAAAAACTCAAGTAGTATAAACCAAATGTATTGTCTAACATATTTGTAATTCTTACCTCTTGTGAGTTGCTTGATTCATCATCTTCACAAATAGAGAAGCTATGATCTGTATCCAACGACGAGGATGATGTTCCCAGCAGCAATCGATATGAAATATCATCTTTGCTTTCTGTACACCTGTAGAAGTTTTCAAAATTTAACTGTACAATAGAGTGTCTTAAATGAGATTATATATAAATCAGCTATAAAAGCAGTATTTGAAATAATAATGTATGAAATTTACTGACACTAAATTAAATTAAAGGTTTTCAATGATTTTACATCTATAACTATTAATGGTAAAACATGAAAATAAGAGAATTAAAAATAATAAAACATGTTTTATTCTATTGAAAATAGAATCTCAATCTAATGTTTAAATAATTTCTTGAGTTTATGAAAATAACTTAAATAACATAATCAGAAATAGCATTTGATTATCAGAATAGGAATGCAGATTAAATTGCATCTAGATCTGAGCCAAATCACTCAAAAATTTGATTTGAACTCAAATTTGGATCCCTCAGAATGACAGGACATGCTTTTATTCAGGCATTTAGCTATCAAACCTTTGGAGATGGTAATGTGCTATTACCCTCTCCTGAGATCTGGGTTCCAAATCAAAAGACATGAACAACTTCCAATTTTTGAACATGTGAGACAGACCAATGCTAAACATCACTAAATTAAATTGGCAATGGAATTTGGATATTAGAAGAAAATTGAAAGTAGACAATTTAGTGAATAACACTGAAATTAGATCAGATAAATTAAAAAGAACACCTAATTAGAATGGAGAGGGGAGAGTAACTGCTGGCTAAACTGAATATACACTTTGAGATGCATAAAGTGTCTCAAAAAGTAGGCAAAGATTAGAATAAACAGGCCAAAAGCTTACTGTTCATGATTATGACAACTTAGTTTTGATAATTTAAATAAAACAAGTTACTTTGCTCAGAAAACTATTTTTGCTTTCCTCCACTTTGGTAACTAATTATTACAATTGTAAATTAATTTTAAAATTAAATTGTCTAGCTTTAAACTAAACTTATTCAGACCAAAATAATATAATAAAATTTTGAAAATTTTACCACTCAAATATTTATCAATCATCATAATCATCTTTGCTGAATTGTAAAATAGAATAATTTGTCTTCTCATTTATGAAATTTCATCAATTTAACAAAATATTTTAAACCAATTTCTAGAAACTTTACAAAGAAAAAACTATTTGAAAGCAGAAATTAAAATTAGAAGCTGCAGGACTTATTTTTGAAATATTTTTCTTCAAAACAGGAAGAGAATAACTATTTTTCTGTTTCTATTAAAAAAATAAAATTTTAAAGAAAGGAAGAGAATAAAAAATCTTTTGTACTCATTTTACTATAATAATCAAAAATAAAATAATGGTAATTTTTTAAATATTAAATCTTCAAGAAAAGTATTAAAAAATTTTACATCTTACACTTTATAAAATTTTTTGTTTTTGTTTATTAATAAATAAAGTATTTAATGCTATAATAAACAAACTATAAACAAATTAAATTTATTAATTCTCATTTAATATTAAATATGTAAACATAAATACATTTAATTTGAAAAATTGTAAAATTTATGGTATAAAGCTTGTGGAATTGTAAAGAAATCAAATAAAATTAGATATTTAACAGGGNACACTTCTTCCAGAAGTCCATCATTACATCAATTAGTTAATCAAAATATAATAGTAATTAAAATTAAAAATACTTAAGTGATTTATCTTAAAATGATATGTGTAATTTATTCCCTTTTCATGCTATTGTGTAATATTTCGCGACACTCTTGGAGAATTAATATAAATGTGAATTAAGTTTCGTCCATACAAACTATTTCTCAAAAACAGCACTTTTTTCTTATCAATTGTATAGAAGATCATGGAAATAAAATGTAAAAAATAACTAGTTACATGCAGAGTTCTTAAGGATGAATACAAATAATTTTTTTTATTTTGTATCGTTTAATGTCACCAATATAAAAACAAAGCATTACATTTTTACAAAAGTGCTAGGTGTGATTGCAATATCCAAGTTTTATGAAAAACTACAGATGAAAAAATATATAATTTTATATGAAATCATATCTTTGCTTCTACTATTTCTGACACTAGATTATTGTCAATTTTTAAAGCAGACATTGAATCATCTGCTTTGATACATGTAGTCTTGTTCCATTTTACTTTTTCCAATTTTTAAATCAAATTATGTAATAAAATATTAAATCTATTATTTAACATATGTTAGGATTTAAAGACACATACACACAAGCAAATTCATTTATGGAAAAAGTATGATTGTAAAAAACCTCAACTGACTGCCACATGGCATTAATATCATTTTACTTCCTAATTTGTTTCACATTAATCTTGCTACTAGTTACTAATACCTCACTGAACAACAAAGGCAGCAGATATTCAAACATTATTATTCAATTAATTTTGACAATTCTTAAAATTTTTATAAATATTGCCAACTTGTTAGTTTTAAAAGTCAAATAAAACTAATTTAGCTCAAGTACTGTTTATGAAAGCTTAAATGTTTCAAAACAGCATCATGAAAATTTATAAAATATTTATGAAAACAAAAACAATAACTGCTTAGTTATGGAACTGAACAGTTTATATTATATATACCATATTTACTTGCATATAAGACAATGTTTATTCATTTTTCACTATTTCAAAAACTTAGGCCATCCTATATGTGCGAATGAAGGATTCTTTGAATCATTCTTGTGTATTGTCAGGAGTAAAGATGAATAGCAATATGAAAAGCAAAGCTTTTGAATTGAATTCCAAATTGAAATTGCAAAATCATACGGGAGCCCGATATAAGATTTAATCCATTTCCATGTGAAAACGAATGATTATTTGGAAACCTGAATTTGGAGAAACTCATAAGTGTAATCGACAAAGAGGGAATTCGATCATTAAGAATTGGCAAAAAAGTTCTCGATTGTCCAGCTTTACACGAACAAATTGTGTTGTTGATTTTATAAGATTTTTCCTTAAAGTTTAAAATGCCAGTAATTTTTTGCAGGACAATGTGTGCATTTACGTGCATTTGATATTTTATTTGTGATTAAACAAAATAAAATTAGATTAATACGCCTCAACATTCTTGGTTTATTATAATATAAATTTTCCGTCTACTAGCACGTAATTTCTATTATCAGGACTTATTAGACTGGCTTTACAGATACTGAGGCAAAGTTTCACAGATCAGAAATTTGTTTTATTTAATATACCTGTTCCTCGTATATTAAATAAAATCCATGTGATTGTTAAGTGGTTAATCCATATAATCCAAGTTCTCTCTCTTCTTTTATTCTACCCTGTATTGCCATATTTGGTAGTTGTTTGGTTTCATTTTTGTTATATGACTGAACCACAATAATTTAAAACTGAATTAAATATAAACAAAAATATAAATTTATAGAAAGCTTAAAATATATTTGATATACAATTTTTAAACTAAGAATATTTAATTACTTTTCTATATAAATTTTAAAAACAACAACAAATAATACCAGTTGGAATGGAAGCTAAAGAATCCAACCTACTGAATAATACTTATTTAATCATTGAAAATTATTCCTAATATTTATTTATTACAAACTTATATTTAGAGTTATTATTTTATTGAAGAAAGCAATATAAAAAGAAATTGCACATTAAATTTTATATCTGTACTAATTACTTCTTCCACAACTACATTTTTAAATGGGATAAAGTGGAGTTCCATTTATGTAAGTAAAATTAATTACTTTTGTCTACGACCATTTTACGATCTAATATAGTTATACGTAACTGCTACAATTCATAAATTATTATCGTCAGTTATTAAAATATTTTTATAAATAGATCCAGTAGTAAAAAATATTGGGATAACTTCCAAGTTTCTCTGCACATTCATCATATTTAAAACAACTTAAAAAATTACTGAAAGTATCAAGTAAGAAGTTTGAAAAATTTTGATATTACCAACACATCATTAGTAACATTTTTCTTCCTAATTTGTTTTTCATTAATCTTGGCCTTGGTTACTTTTAGCAGTAATTTTGAAAATAATTTTAGAAATTAAAAAGATGAATATATATTGAATCATTATTATTCAATTTCTACCATTTCGTTGAAATATTAATACGTTGCATTAAAATCAAATGGAGAAAATTTGTGTCTATTGCAGTGCTTATCAAACTAATTTAAATATATATCATTCAACAAAGTACATCATTTATATTTAAAATTATATTAACACACCACTTCTTACATGGATTTTGATTTACCAAAAATCATTTTTGTCTTCCTATAAACTGAGAGATTGATTCAAATTTTATTAATACTAAAAAATATTAGATTACATTTGTGATTTTTTTCTGCAACAGCTGTTTAAATATGGCTAACATCAGTAGGCAAATATTCAGCTGTACGTGACAGCATATGGCAGCAATTAAAACTACATAAAAATCTTTTAGCTTTAAAAACACTTTTTTAAATTGCTTATATCATCAATTTTTTATTCAACATCTATAAATGACAAATATTGAACAAATCTACATCTATTTTTACAATATCGTCAACTATGACATTTCGTTTAATATAAATTTCAAATAGCTATAGTCCAATCTCGCGTCAATCTTAAATTTTAAATATTTTACAAAATTTTGCCGTAAACATATTAAAAATTAAAGCAGTTTCAAAAGATCTGACGATAATAAAAATAAATTTGTTATAAGTATAATTGACATCTACAGAAAGAAAAATGCATCGCTTTCAAGGCTGCCCAAAGAGTCTACTATCTTAAAACCTACCTAAAGAATGTACTACTCGTCACTACAGGCCTGTCTTAATTAAGAATGTACTATCAAGAAGGTCTAAACATAATATATTCTTTTTTTTTTTTTTTTAACTTAAAGAACTATTGTTATTATTTAAAACTTAAAATAATAAACACTTCTTCCAGAAGTCATATTTTATTTTGACTATAAAGCCAGATTGAAAGAGAATGCCTATTATTAAAAGAAAGGACAGGATAACCCTTAATCATACTTAATTTACATCATACGAAATTAATTATCTCCTTATCATAGGATAATCTAAAACTATTATATTATTAGATGCTACTTAAGTACTATCAATTGATCCGTTACTAAAAGCTTAAAAATCTCAGTAAATTTATAAATTCATACAAATATATAATCTCGAAGTCGCCGGAAATTTGGATGGTCCCATACGACGACAATGTTTGGCGTTCGGACACCAAACATTTCTTGCAGATAAATTATTTTAGCGGTTCGTCCAGACGAGAAAGAAAGCCGAAAACTTCACCCGTAGGCATCTCGGGGGCCACGTCCGGCGAAGGACCGCCCGTACGGGTGCGGTTCCGTCGACTTTTTCGTTCCCGCCGAGGCGCTCTACGGCTCTCTCCCGGTCCCTATCGCGTCCGTCCGTCCCAGATCCGTGCCGCCGCCGGCACTTATTATTTAAATATTTGTAGAGCTCAGTTACTCGGTAATTAGACCGCAACGTTCCCAAAGACATTATATAAAATTGATATATTTCTGCAGTTTAATTTAATATTTGAAATTTTCTTCTCAATTAGGACGTTTGCTCCGGCCTGGCAAGCACAAGATAAATTTTAACGGCGGCAAACAAAAAACTCAAGCGGCGTACAATACACGTACAGTACATTTAATTATTCTCAAAGTCTGTATTTAAATTTATTTATATAAATTTTAAATATTTAGAAAACCGCGAAAACCACCTTTTAAAAGTGGAAAAATTGCAAAATTTGCCTGGTATTGGAAGTGTGAAATACGGAACTCTGTCAATGAGTGGTTACACGCTTTAAAAATGGAAGAAGACGAGTGACTAAACAAAGAGAAAGTACTTACGTTGTACCGAGAATACTCTGAGGTAACTGTAAACAGCTCATGGCTTTCCACTTGGCTTTTTCGTCTCACTTCCCGACTGAAAACCAAAGATAAGCAACTGATTATTTAACACAGGCAAGATCAATTCGCGCGCGCCACATCAATTCACTCCCACGTTCGATTCCGTCACACGGGCACATGCGCCAAACACTTTCACACATTCGCTTTCTGTTTCGCTAACGTTTACGCGCCTCGACTCGAAAATGAGGTAAGAGTAATTTACGCATAAATTTAAGCTTTTTAACTGATTATAATAATAATAAAGCTGGTCTTAAGAAATATTAAATCGTCTTTATTTAGTCTAAAGGATTATTTTATTTAAAAATTAATTAATTAAATTACGGTCCGTAATTTAATTAATTAATTTACGGATCCGCTGGCACCCCTTTGCGGAGTAACCGCGTTTAGAGCGAAAGTTTCGTCCTTTTTTTACGATAAACGAAATTAATTTGTAGCCCGTTTGGTTAAAATATAAAAAGTTAAGACAATGCGCCGTATTTCAGGCCATTTCGATAAGCAAAAAAGTAGTGTGAAAAATGTGATTGCAGTCGAGTTTTTGTTAATTTGGCTAAGAATAAAAATAAAGATACATATTTATCTAATTCAAACTTGTTTATAATACATCTGATACAAGTACAACGAATGTATTTTGCGACAAACTTCCTTTCTTTAATAACCTATTCAACTACGAGAAAAATGTTTCCACCTATAAACACGATGCCGAGTTAAATCGAGAACGGGTAATTGGTTGGCTTTTTATAGTTTAATGAGAAAGGAAAACTACAAATTTAAAAGAAAATATATATTATTTAAATAACGAGCGCACCATTTTCCTGTTAGGTTCGAGTTATTAAGTACTCGACAATTTCCTTTACAAAAATAGCTTAACTTTCAAATAGAACACCGACAACGTAATAAAAATTCCATGCAAATTATGCACTTTTAACGGCTACTTTTGCGGATTGTAATGTTTTCTCTCGCGGGAGCTTAATTCTTTTTTCTCGGAAAGGTTTTCTTCCTCTAAAGACACCTCCGTAGGAAAATGAAGGTTTTGAGATCCTTTTCTTTCTGCCTTACCAATCTTTAGAGACGTGCCGGAGTATGGCAGGCGCAACATCCTAGGGTACCGTAAGCTGCCTTCTTTTATCTGAACAAATTTCAATTTTTTTTCATTTTTCTAAGCATTATATTCCGTATTGACAACTGAAAATTCCGGATGAACTTTCGCCATGTACGGTATCGAAATCGTTATTCGCAGCATTTTTTTATCAACCGAGATACAATCTAATGCCTGGAGACTTTGCGGTAATTGTATTTTAAAACTGCGAGAAACTTACGCTTATAACGTTACGGGCGGTAACGTTATAAGCGTAAATACGTGTTAATAAATTATATAAAAATTACGAAACTGGAAAGGTAATTTTATAAAATTGGCAAAAATCGAATTATTATAACTTGGATTTCCTTACATGGCGGCAACCGAAAGGGTATAGTTTATCATTACGTAAGCTGGAGTTTCCGGTTGAAAACTTGGACATTTTAAGTTTAAACAAATTTTAGTCGTCGTTCTTATAATATGCAACAAAATCTAAATTATTTCATATTTTTGTATTCGAACGCATAAAATCATAGGAGAAAAAGGAGAAATTAAAAATACGTTAAGCAATCTAAGTGCGAAACCTGTTATCATATTCTATTAATAGGTCTACTGACAAATTAAAGCATTCGGTTGCAACACGATGCCGTCACGACGATCAATACCACAAAAATTTGCACCGTAAATTAATTTCGTACTCACTAATGGCTATTAGATTCGTGTATATTGCCTACGGTTTTATCAAATTATAACATCTTTCTCTTATAAATATCTTATTAAAGTAACGGTATAGAGCGAGATAAATTCATTTTAACGGGCTAAAATTGCATTTCAATGCGGATAAATCGATTTTTATTTTAATTTACGACGACGTAATCTCGTACGCCACCGACTAAATCCTAGAAGAGACGAATAAATCCATAAATAATCCAATAAAATATTCTTGATTTAATAATAAAGTAAACAAAATAAATCTGTTTACTTCTTCTGTAGCGTGTTTATCGCATTGCAAAAGTAGGACTAGGTCTAATTCACGATTCGACGCTTAAACTAGAATTTATAAGGCCGGTCGAGGAATAGAAAATACAAATACAGCCCTATAAATATTTAAAAATTTAAATGATTAGACATTTTTAATTATTTAAGGAAATTATGGTAAAATAATCGGAAAAGTTTAGTAGTTTTCAGTTAAGTAGCATATACTGGATTATTTATTTAATAACTTCTTTTAAAATTATCGTAAATTACTATTTTAAAAAATGCCACAAACGTCGAAACGAAGCTTCGAAAACGTTTCGACGATCATATTTTCTCGGGAACTTTCATTTTTCTAACAGAGAATTCGCCCATTTACCACGCATTTTAACGTTTATTAAACATAAATAACTTAATATTTAGAAATTTATCGTCGTAAGGCCCAATTTACATAATACAAATATAAGTCAACTTTTTTAGCATAAGTATACATAAGCTTATCGTGTAAACTTAATTATTTTCATCGTTACGTTGCGAAAACTAGAATTAATCGCGTTTATAATCCCTATCACGTGTCAAAATGGAGTAATTTTAGAAATATTAATTCCATTTTAAGGATTCACTCGGAAAGTAAACAAGTAATTTGCAGGATTTATATATAGGCCTAACTGATGAAGTAAATATGTAAATCATCATCAATTTGGATGCCAACATTGGCAAAATTATAGAATTTATAGCGTAAATAAATTCGTTCAGCCCATCTTTCCTATTTTTTCGGGTCAAAGTAGGATAATAGATTTGGCCTTTGTTCAAGAAGGAAAGACATTTAATGTCAGATGATGAAATGAATATGAAAAAACAATTATTTTCCGACTTGTGGTTTTGTTTTAGTTACCATCCAAATGCATTTTTCTAACACAAACATCGCATATTAATCAATAGAAAAATGGAATTTTCTACCTTCCAAACGAGTTACTCGATTCCACCTCTTTAATTATAGGTTTTGCTTTAGAAGGAGGTCAAATTCTCGAGACCCTCATCCTACGACTAATCCACAAAACAAGGACACTTTCCCGGTAACGTTATAACTAAAATATGACTAGTAACGAGCGTGTTAAAAAGTTCTAACTTCGAGAATAAACTATGAATAATGGCACCGATCCAAAAATCGAAAGCTAAGAAGTCATTATCTTAAGAATTTATCGGTTGAAATTTTGACAATTGTGCCTTACCAAGGCTCTTAAACTCTTATCACTCACATTCCGAAACGGATACTGATCTTCCCATCTTCGATGAATAAGCGCAGTATTATTTAAAAAAAAAAATTTTAATCATCGTCATCTCGGGGACACGAAACTTTTGTTGTGGTTAGACATACGTAGACACTCGAAAGCAGCCATGCTTAGCTTGGATACGACCCAATCGTTGCACCTGACACTGTTTGGCCTCTTGCCAGTTATAAGGAATGCCTTCTAAAAGTTCAAAAAAAGAATAATTCTTTGAAATATCCTCTTCCTCGAAATTATGCGGTGGCTTTTTATGAATAAATTACCAGCGCGCTTACCAAAATACAATCGTTCTCTTAAGAATTTATGATATTTCTACTCGTTTATCATCATCAAACGAAGGGCGATCGATAAGGTTTCGACTGGTTAACGTAACAAATATCACGAAATTCATTCCTACTTCGTTAAATGTATACGCGTAAATGTACACGTGAAGGCGGAAATATCAAATAATCTAAATTTATAGAAACACGACTGTAAAAATCGAGAAACACGCAACAAAACAACACTTCTATTGATTTCCCCCTTCATTTTCAAAGAAAATAAGAAAATTAAACACGTGAGAAAAAATTCCCTCCCGTATTTTTATAACTGTTATTTATCGATTTTTTTTAAAATATACTTTTAAGTTGCTGACATAATTGTGCAATAATAATTAAAAAAGGTAGTGTTTTTGCTGTTTGCGAGCTACAGAAATGACCCAATTTTCGGATATTATATAAAATAAATCCCTGTTTTATGCTCGGTGCAACGGTAAAAAATTCAATTTGCAACATCAAACGAGCGTCACACGTAAAAAAAAAATTAGTTAATAAAGTGCATAAAATGCTAAAGACGGGATGACACATTTGCGTAACACGAGATCGATACGTAATTGGTTTATTATGTATTGAAATTGACTTACCCCAATATGCAACGTTACTTTTTTAAAAATCCATGACAATAACACGTCAAGCGGACGACCTGTCACAACTTTAACAAGTAAACAACGTCAACAACACAAGAGGCGACACACAACGAGACCCGGATGTGGATCTACTCCATTCCTACGACATAGGTAAGTACAGGAGAGTAGGTGTGTCCCCTCTAAACATCGATTTTACACAGCTCGACCGGATAACAATTTTGATTTATCTGCATGCTTTTTTTTCTATTATTTTCTTTTTATTCTTCTTCCATTATCAATAGCACGAGTTGTTTACGGGTTATCCACGTGAAAACAATTCGTGCACATCTTTAAACACGATAATTATGGTGGCATTTGTTTTTAGTCGGACAAAACAATGCTGAGAAACGAGTACAAAATGGGTAATGGATAAGAAATATGCACGATACGTACAAAAATGTACACAAAAAGGGTAAGAAATGTGCAATTGGGTGTAAAAAGGGCACGAAATGAGTAATGGATAAGGAATATGCACAATGTACACAAAAAATAAAAGAAGTGTACACTAAAACGTACAGCAGCGGTATTTCAAAATTGTTATTGCGTAGATGTGGAAAACAGATGCTGTAAAGGAGGAAGTAATATCGTGACGTCGTGTTAATTTTCTTTTAATGGAAACGTGGCATTTTATATACATGTATTTTTCCTACCCTCTTTGGCATTTCTATAAATTTTGGAGCAGTTTCCAGTCCTTGTTTTCATCCGGTTCACTTATTTATTTTGAAACGAAGAAGATAAAAATCTGGTGTTTGAATTACAAAAATATGAAACGTGTACCGGCAACATTTCCTTATTAAGAAGCGAAGCTAAATATCACACAGCGAACCAGAATAAACATAATAACAAAATGGCGTAGGCTAATGCATTTATATATATAAGGAGCAATTTAAATGCTTTCTTGTTAAGATAAGGAAAATTTATTTTTTTAATGGTGTTTTGAATCATCTGTATTGTTTCTCAAGATAAAACCGGGCGGTTGTCACGTGACAAAAATCGATGACGTCAATAATTCATCTTGTTTACGTAACCATACAGTGAAAGTTTTATTCGGCGTTATTCTTCCTCCCCGCGAGTAATGATAATAAAACGAGGGAATTTGGGATGTTTTACGTGAGAAGGAGTTAAAAATACTCAAAAAATTATTTAAATATACACATTTATACGTACTGGGACCCGTTGGGGATGGAAAAAGGCCCCAGTGTATGAAAAAATGAATTAATAAAGGCATTTTTTAATACACCCGAAATGCAACGGAATTGTTACTTTGTAACGAATGTTTTGAGGCCCCGGTAAACGATTCAGCTGGCTCCCTATTACTAGGACCGGTGCCGGATTGCCCACTAGGCACGTGAGGCACACGCCTAGGGGCCCCGAAATTGGAAAAATAAATCAATTTTATCTCATAATTTATAAATAGTTGTATAGCTACAATTAGGCGCAATTAGTTTATGACTAAAATTATGCAGAGGGCCTACACTTACTATTCGGATTGATTTGAATCCAGTAAAGAAATTAATTATAGACAAAATGTGGTTTATCCTTATTCTTAACGATGATTCCGCAATGTTAAAATTTCTGGTCATCGGGTTTAACTAAGCCAAGTGTCGTTATTCGTTCAGATCAACGAACTCGTGACTTGTTTATGTCTGACTTCTAACTTGATAACTAATTCAGGTATATCCAAAAGATATAAACAACTTTATTTGTGGTATACCACGGATAACCAGCAATAACTCTACCTGATTTTCCTTTTTTTTTTCATCCGCAATGCTTGAATTTTTAATGATTTTATTCCGTTATATCGAGAGCTTTTACCATTTTTTCAATAAGTAAAGTGGCATTAACTATTTAGCAATCTTCTAATTGATTAAGCAATGCTTTTTTATCTTTAATTTAATTCATAAACTAGCCTCAAAATCAATTTATTCGCTAAATTTAGGTCCATATCCGGTTAAATTTTATGATTTGGATCCTTATTAGCGGTTTATTAACCTACATAATCCGCGTAAAGTTGTCTTTAAGCTATTTTTACGCATAATTTATGGTCTTAATCCGTAAATTATATTTCAAAATCAATTTATGCTTAGATCTGTCTTAAATTTATGTATAAATTCAATTAAGTTTTATGATTTTGAGTATGTGTTTGTTAACTTCTCAACCTTTATCATAAGTGATTTCATTTATAATACATTTCGCACGCATCTAAGCGATCGCGATCTACCGGTTGAGGGATACTAAATTTACATATCTTTTTAAATTACTTCTTTATACGGTTTCCTCTTGTAAAACTTTAAAGAATTTTCGATCCGCGTTTCGACTGGAAGATTTTATTTTTAGATTACCGAGACATTTAAATTTTAAACAACATTCATTCTATTTACAGACTACACTAGGAAAAATCTTTCATTTAGTAAGGTTAAAAGTCAAGAAAATACATAAAAGATTTGTTAATATTTACAGCTCGAAAATTAACCTCAGGCTAATTACACGAGGTAAACATCGTTTTCATTAGCAATTTATTAAAAGGATAGAAAATCTGATAAACTTATATTGCTAGGAAGAAATTAATTATCTTACATAGTAGCCAAATAACATTAAAAACATGGCTTACAACTATAAAAACATTAAATATTTTGCATCCATTCTTACATTTGCTACTAGAAATTTATAATTATCAATTCGGTTGCATGATTAATTAGATATAATTAATTGATAATGAAATGTGACATTGCTTAATGTTAATTAACAACTTTAAAATCAATTTACTGAAAATATTTGCCATTCAAATCTGTTTCCTACATCAATCGATGAATATCTGATACATCCTATACATACGCAGTACCTGAAATCGTGTACATTTATGAGATTTGTATACGTTTGAATAGAATTTAATCACAAATCTTCAATTTTTATTAAAATATTCATTCATTTTGTAATTAAATAAGTCTTTAATGGTATAATTTGTTCACATTTAGCACAAACACACAACATGTTGCCTTTTAAATTACTTTGTTTCGGAACTTAGACATTGAAATTTGGGTTAGGCTGTGCTACGTCAATCATATGCGAATATTACTGGAGGGTATGCATAAAGCATAATACGTTATCCTTGTATTTTTTTTTAATTATCTAAAAACATGTTTAACAAATGCATTCTATGATAATTTACTATAAATACTTGACAGTAAAACCTGAAATAAATGGTTTTTTCCCTTCTTCTAGACAGATCATCATCTAAAAACTGAGAGATTGAAGAGACTTTTATTAAATTTTAGTTCTAAGATGGTTCATTTTTGTTACTTATAATCCATAAACTTATGACCTTAAGTTATAACATATAAAAGGCCCTTTCCTTGCACTAAATAATGACAAATTTAAAAGCACGACGCCCTAACTAATTTGTTTATTTTGTTTTATAAAAATTACTTAAAATAATTTTTAAAAAATTAAATGTTTCTTGGCTTATATTTTCTAATAAGAAACAGTAAATAAAGTTTTAAATTTTATAAAATTTAGTTAAAATCATTAGGATTAATTGTGACAGTTTGGTGTTGATAAGATTAACAAGTAATTATTTAACAAAACTCCCTATTAGTTTCTAATCCACAAATTAATTTACTTGTTTATCTATAAGAATTGATTTCTTAATTAAAATTAATGATAAAACCGTACAAAATGATTAGAAATATTTTAATTACTTTTCGTTAAATTACAATTAGCAACGAAGAGCATTAAATAAATAAAGTTTTCATTTGTATTTAATGTAAAGTATTTATTAAAAACATTCTGGAGCTAATTTTACTGCAATACACAAGTTGGAGTACAAATTTTAACCCTTAAAAATCATATAAAGATAAGAAATTATCAGGGTTTGAGCGTAAAGAGTATATTTTTTAACAAAATAATTTGATCTAGATGTAATGGATTGTACAAATAACCACTTTTAAGGAGTACACTACAATATCCCAATTAACTATAATGCAATTCGGTATAGGCTAACAATACGGCACAGATTGCAGTAGGTATTTTATCCATTAAAAACCATATAGATAAAAAATCTATGAAGATAAAAAGTTTTCAAGATTTGAGTAGATAAAATATATATTTTTTAACAAAATAATTTGCTTTGGATAAAGTGAATTGTGCAAAAAAAATCATTTGCGTATATGTTACAATACAGTACAAAATCCTCATTAAATACAGTACAATACGCTGTATATACCGCGATAATTTTGCCTTTAAATATCACGTAAACGTAAGAGATTATCAAGGTTTTAGCAAATGAAATCAATTTTTTTTTAATTAATGTAATGAATTGTACAAAGAAATAATTTTTAAGGGATTTAATACAATAGTCCCGTCAAATACAACGCAGTATGTACTACAGTATATGTGTTATCATTTAAAAACTATATAAAGATAATTTTTATCAAGAATTTTAGCTAATAAAATAAACTTTTTAACAAAATAATTTGTTCTAGATATGGCGAATTGTACGAAGAAATTATTTATAGAAAAATGTGAAAGGGGAAACCCTATTAAAGTGTCGCAATAAAGACGAGTACTTCGTCAAATGTTTACTTCTATAATCTTTTAAATGCGTGAAGACAAACATCTGTCCTAATGTTAAACGAAGGACTTTACCCGAAGCAAATATTGGCTATTAATTTATTTTAATGAAGCGTACTTCCTAGAAAATAAATGACTGAATAATGGCAGATATTCAATAGCTCGTATGTGCCAAATTTCAATGACTCATCTACAGTATTACCTTATTGCATCTAATTCTTAGACGTTTTTTTAATTTTTATTTAATTTTAACTATACTTTTTCCAATCTCAACCTCCTTTCAAGAATCCCCCGTAGTGGCCACATTCGTGATTCTTCGTTAAAAATACGTAAATGTTTTAAATGATTTTAAGTCAATTAACATAATCGCTTACCAGGAAAAAGTCTTGGGGTTTTTATAAGCAAAGTCTCTGCGTATGGCGCAAGAAATTAAAAGATTTTAAAATTATTTTGTAATTGTATACGATCACTGGCGCTGATTTTTAATGCTACGATCATAAATTGAAGCAACTTTTGTAATTAGCAAGATGGTGGATACCGTAGACGTACAGTACTTTCAGTATGGCGAATCGAGTTACATACAGAACGTGATACAATCGGGATCGTTGCTTAATGCGAAATATTTCACAGTAAAAACCAATATCCCCGTATTGTTTTCCCCACATATATTATTTTTTCCGACATCGGATTACTTAAATGTCTGAATTGATTAAATTTCGTTCCACCGCCGTCTAAACGTGGACGGTTCTAGCAATAAATTTCACCGAATTTTTCGCGACAAATTCGATTATATTTTTATAATAAATGCATAAAAGTAGATAAATTTTATGCTAAAAACATTTTAAAATCATTTTATATAAGAATAAATCAATATTTTAAATTGCAAAGTCATAAATTTCGACACGGATAAGACCGTTTTGAAACATTTCTCAAGTTTAAACTGTAATTTCTATAATTGAAAAGCGATAAAATCGCGATTGATTTATTTAAAAATTATTATTTTTAATTAAAAAGGAATCGAATAATAAAATATTTAACAATCACACGGCAAAGTTTTGCAATAATAAAGATAAGATTTCTTGAAATATGATGAAAGTAATAGAAAATGTTACCGTTGCGCGTGTTTGGATAGCACTTTCTTTTGTTTATTTTACAGCTAACAAACAATGTTTCCAGTTCTTAATGAATTTTTTAGTGTTGCGCTAAAAAATTTTACCGCGGGGATCCAGCGTTTAGTCTAATTTTCTTTCTTTTTTTCGAATATCAAAAACATTTATGAGTTTTTCCTGTATAAAAAACAATTTCCCGCTTTTCTAGAATAAAATCCAATATAAAAACACAAATTTAAATGTTTAAAAATGTGATTTAAAATAAACAACCACGATTTTATTTTTGTATAGAAAAGTGGGGAATTGTCTAAATATATTCTCGTTAAAAATATATTTTCTTTATCATAATATGAAAACAAATTTATTAGTTTTAAGTGTTTCTTTAGAAAAATATCCTTTTAATTCTTCATACAACGGACAACCTTGAGCCAGTCGCGTTAGATAATGACAAGTTTTAATGACGTCGGCAACTTAAAATTTACTCTGATATTAGAAAATGTAGTTTTAATTTATCATTTTTTCATATTTTTATAAATATTTATGCAATTTTATGAAGCTTGCATTCCACTAATTTCAAAATCCCCAGTTTTTATGTCACGGTCGAGCACGGAGGAATGGTCACGCTTACAAATCAATAAAGGATTACTAAGTTTAAAATGAATGATTTTAACGTATAAAATAACACGATATTTAAAAGCTGATTCGTATTTGATAGCGTTAAAAGAATAATTCATACGTTCGTTCTTTTAGGAACCACTGTTAAGCAAATGTTATCTTTATCAGCAGGCTATACTGTATTTACGTAACTTTTTTTTATGACGTTAAAACATTGCAATCTTACAGATTTATTTATTTAAAAAAATTTTAAAAATCCTTCAATCTATTAATACTTTGATTTCTTTGAATTTCTGATAAATTCTGAAATTGTTACTTTAACGATGTCGATGACGCAAAAATCTTGAAATGGCGGCTATTTTTTTAAACCAAATGTAGATATTTTAATCGTTTCTCCAGTAAAATTAATTATTACAATGCTTTTTTTTCAATTATAAATAAATTTTCGCCGATAAAAGTACAAAAGTTATCGATTAATTCACATCTTAATAAAATAAATCGCGACTTTTTTCAGAATATTTTGATTTTCATCAAATAAAAGTCGAAAAATTAAAATTTTACGCATCATTTTATTTAATTTATTTCGAGGACTTCAAACAACGGTTCTCGACAAGAGCGACAGACGATTTTAATGGTCGGTTGGCACTCCTTCGCCAGAAAAGTATTTTAAAAAAGAAATTTAAATATTTTTCGAATGAATATTACGAGGAAATTATCGAAAAGACAAGTTTCGGCGATTTTTTTTATGTCTGGCGGCGGCTGGTAAACGTTATTAAGTTAGATAAAGAAGTTTTAAAAGTGGAAGCAAAGTTGTTATTCTCTTACAGAAGGTCACTCACTATACGTGACCGGTGCAGAGTTTCATTGATAGCGGAAATTCCATTACTGCAAATGCATGGCCGTTTGTCAATCTCTTAAGCTTTAAACGAATGAATGACGAATGATCTTTCTCGCGACGTCTGACTTCCTTAAATTTATTCCTACTTTACTATAACAATGACCTCTGTATTGAATAAACAAACACGAATCAATTCTATAGCGGCGCATTGTTTTATATCATTCGTTCGCGAATTCAAAACTTGTTTATAAAATACCTCTTTTATACCAAATAAAACTTTATTTACCTAATTTCCAAACAAGGACACAAAACTATTGTTTGAAATATAAAAACTTACAGCGCCTAGTTTCGTAATTAATCAACCTAAAAGTGTCACATTACCAGGCAAATGGAGGATTAGCTTTACGTTTAATTCGAAAAATAAAAAAGAAAATAAAACGGAAATTATTTTCTATAAAGTTTTATTTTGTTTTTTAAGTCTGCAAAATGAGTCGAAAGGAATTTTAAAAACGAAAGAAACTAATTCAAATGATAATTAAAATAGCCATTTCGTTTCAAATGACTGATCGCCGAATTAAAATATTCGCTAATGTGTAAATTTTTATTTTTAATTAAATTTTTCCACGTTTATCTTAATTTAAAATTTAAGCTTTTTTTCAAACAATATTTTAATAATTACTTATTGGCAACACGAGCAAAATTAATAAACATAAGAATATGGAAGAATATTTTAAAAGCATAACTGATTTATTAATAAGATTATTTTATAAAAATTCTATTTAATTATAATCGAAATAATATGAAGAAATTTTACCTATTTGTTGCCATCCATCTGCAGAAGACACTGAACGATTACTGGCAAAATTGACAATTCAGATAAAAGAGTCCTCTAGCGACGCAACCGTTGCTAGGGTAATCCCATTTATCGAGCGGGTGGAGCGGGCAGCGGTTGGCAAAGATGCGCGACCGACTCCACGTTGTAAACACGTTAATGTCGGGTTATTTTATTTATAGAGAATTAAATATATTATTTACAGTTCTAATTTGTAACTCGCTTAAGTTTCGTACAAAAATAAAATAAACACACGAAACAACGTTTGAAAGATTAATTGCCTTAAGTGCAGACACCAGTAAAAAAATATATGTACTCGCCGTGGTTATAAATGAAAGGTTTCGCTCGAGTGAAAGTTAATAAAAAATAATAAGAACAATAAAATTAATAAAATCATCACATTCGTCCGAATGCATTCCACACGAGATTCGAATAATATAAGCGTTACGTGAGGGGATTTCCAAGCAATTCGTCACAATGACTCACAAACGGCAATTTCTCTCCTTAACCATCACCGTTAAAATTTGAAAAAATTTATATTTTAAAAGATAGACAATCCGCACAAAGGTTTTCTAAGAATAAAGTAAAAAATTGTTTATTTTTTTAATTTTGCTTCTGGAACGAATAAACACATTTTCAATGGATGGTGTGCCGTAACGATGGTGCTCGAAATGTGCCAGTAGTTGTTTGGAATGTTTTCAAACTCTTCCAGTCAATAATATATATTTTTTTAATTCTAGAGAGATGTTTGGACCACTTTATATTTACTTAAGCATTATGTAAATATGAGGTTTAGTCCAAAAAATGTTTACGAGTTACGATGAAAATGGGTAAATAACACGTGTTACGTGCCAAGTATTTTATCAGCGCAATTGTTTTTTACGCTTTATCAGGCTATAATACGTTTCGATTGATTTATAACAATTTTGTTGATTAAATTCTTGTTTAGAAGTAAATTTAAAACAGAAAAAAAACCAAAGCAAGACGGACTATTTAAAAAGAAAATCAAACTGGTTTGTATTATATTTCGCAATTAAGATACATAATACGTCATAAATATTTTATTTTATAATACTGCATATGAGTTTTCCTTGTAACGGGTTACATAAAAATAATTAAAAATATTGATTTATTCGAATACGAAGCTGGTTTTATATATATATATGCATATAGTGTAGAACGCTTTACATAAACACTCGACGAAAGCATACTGTACTCGAACACGTAACTTGACGGGTGCTTTATATAAATATTTAATGCGGGAGATGCTTTGCATGTAACGCGAGAAGTGCTTAAATAATCCGGGAAATACTTGAACACACAATTCAAAGGATACTCTATACGTGTATAATACACGAAATGTTTTTCGTACGTAACGTAAGAAGTAGTCAAATACAGTATATGACTCACGAGTTGAACGAATAACTCGGGCGATACTGGAAGTGCCTCATTTGCGTTTTATGTTCGACCGAAATACTCCGAATTATGTGTTGGAGTCAATGCGCGCACAATTAAGTGTTCGAACGTATAACCTATCCCATCGAAAACATCTGTTACGTGTGCGAGTAAAGCACCTACCCGTCGATTATAATTCAACACTTCTCTGGAATTAAAGGCTGTACGTTCGTGTAAAGCGTCTGATTTAAGCGTAAAACGAAAATCAGACGCTTTACACGAATACGTAACACGAGTGTACGATATGTAAAGGTACGCTTTAAAGAAACACGCATTACAATGCGTACTTTACGCAATAAACGACTTTAACTTAAATTAAAATGAATTAATATAATTTTCCAATAAAACAAAATAATAAAAATATATAAAAGTAATTTTTATGTTAGAATTTTCGTTTTTATTCGCGCTCGGTCGATCGTGTAGGATGTTTCGAATGGCGTAATAAATACACGTGACATGGCAGTAGGTAATAAGTTTGCGGGAAATGTGGCAAGTTCACAATTGACGTCACACGTGCTACGTTCATTAATGACATCATTACAACGTTTTATCTTCTGTTTTGATTCAAAAATGTGATAATGTCAATTCACTCGCAGATAAATTTTATTTCCTTTTCCTTGTTGTAATAAATATCGTTTTACTTTAACAAAAATAAGTAAATAAATACATAATGATTACAGGAAGAAAATTGTACTGGAAATTATTATTATAAATACTCAAAATAATAATTTTGTATAAAATTAAATTAAACAAAAAATAAAACTAAAATATTTGTAATATATTTTAAACATAAATTTAATTATATTTAATTATTTAAAATATTTTATTGAAAATTTATTATATAAATATTTTATATCGATTATATTTTACTTCGAGAATAAACTATGAATAATGGCACCGATCCAAAAATCGAAAGCTAAGAAGTCATTATCTTAAGAATTTATCGGTTGAAATTTTGACAATTGTGCCTTACCAAGGCTCTTAAACTCTTATCACTCACATTCCGAAACGGATACTGNTAAATTTAATATATTATTTTAATAAGGAAAAAAGTTAATTTATTTTACATAAAATAAATTAAACGAGAAACAATAAGATTAAAAATATAATAAATTATAATTAAGATTTTTTTTAAATATAATTTTATGTACTTTATTACAAATTTAATGTCACTGTTTACATTTAAAAAATAAAAAGAAATTATTTATTACATCCATTTTACGATTCTCGAATAGCATATTTAATTATTAGCTTATTTTAAATTTAAAATATTCAAAACACACGTAGCAATTGGTCTTTACTGTTAATTCCCGGCAACATAAATTACTCAACACGTATTATATTATCGAGGATATATTTATATTACCAAATAAATATTTATGTAGTAAAATTAATGAATGAAATGTATTATTTTAAAGACGCTTAATTAATTTTAAAAATATATTTATCAACATAGAATAAAATTAATTATTCTTCTTACGTAAATCACAAAATTCCACCGATTTATACCAATATTTCTCTTACTGTTAAAGTTTAAACATTAAATCTGTTTACCTTTAATAATTTTAAAAGGTAATTTTCGCATATAATCAAGAATGGCTTTAAAATTGTGACTCTAGAGGGCTGTCCATAAACTACGTCCCCATTTTTCTAGAAATTTTACTCCCCCTTCCCTTCTTGCTTTAAATATAACAAAATGCACAAACTGTATAAAATCTAATGAAATAAAACGGCCGTCCGTCGAAGTTCAACACTTTCCCTCCCTCTGGTTCGACTTTTTCCGACTGGTCGTACCCCTACGGAAGCCGTGGAAGCGCCGCTTCCCTCGTATTTTCTAAAATATAAATCCATATCGCGCCATTATTTTCGTATTTCAACGTACTTCGAATTAATTAAAATTAATATTTTATTATAACCGCATTACGCATCTTATTACAAAACAACGATAAGATGGCTATTGTACAGTACATTCGAATATAAATTCGTATATACGTACAGTATTCCCAACGGAAGCGCCGTGTTTTCGAATACGGGACGGCTTCCACGGCCAAAATATCCGAATGGTGTAAAGAAGTGGTGCGCAAACTATTTTCATTTCCGAACCCCCATTTTGCGTAAAATTTTGTCGCCACCCCCCGGATAGACAGTAGACTTTTTTAATCGTCAACGTAGTTAAAGCGAAATTCTTTCTGGGACTCGCGCTTATGTTTCTGCCGTAAACAAATATAGTTCTGTTTTCATAAATAATATAATTTCATTTGACTATTTTACTGGTACCCGTCGAAAAAAAGCCTTATATTTTTTATTGTCAAATAAATTTCTTTGAATTTGGAGGGGCGATCGCGACCCACGCACCGACCTCTGGCGGTTTAGCCGGTGGATGTTACGCCCCAAAATATCGTATAACGCTCCCAACGATTCCATCCATTAGCCACCGGCAGGGAGCGATTCGACTAAGCGCGATGTTTTAAGATTTAAAAGGTAGAGGATATTTTATGTTATTTTTATGTACGTTTCTTTACAAAGCTATATTTAATTATGATTATATCGACAGATTTTCGGACGTAAAATCTTTAGAATTTTTATCATTTTTACGCGTTAATAATTTTAAATATTACGAAAATCAATTTTCTCCAGCGAGTTTTAATTCTTTAAATTAAGTAAATTTTATGGAAAATGTTTTGCTTTATCTAAATTACGTAGGCAATCGCGGTATTTATATTCGGGTTCACTCTTAGACATAAAAAATATTATAATTAATGATGCGCTAAAAGATTTAGTAGCATTCATTTTTACGGTGCCATCTACCGGTGCGCAGTTTTTCAACCGCCAAGCCGATTCATACGTTTGCCAGGAACACTCGGTCGGAGGAAAGATTGTCGTCACTACCGTCGCTTTCGATAGAAAAAAAGCTTTTAAATACTTTAGTGGAATCGACGACCGGCGATTTTTACATAAAGTAATTAACGACTCGGCGGAAAAGTCGCCGAATACAGTTAGTTTATAAAAAGTAATAAAAAACAAGTTCTTATATCTTTGTTTCGTGTCAATTATCTATTTTAGAATTGAAACAAATAAACTGTTCGTTTTTGTCATTTCCGGTATTTGTTTAAAATTTTTATGGAAGCACAACTTCCCATCAAATGTCACCCTCTCTCCTTTTCGGCGTGGACGTCATTTACACACGTAAGGGCCTTTTTTCCAGGATAGACTCGGACTTGTTCTGGCTGTAAATTGTAAAGTATAACAAACAGGCCCTTCCTCTCTTTCAAATAATGAAACGTATAAAAATGGCAGGTCGCGGCTTATTTAGCTTACGCGCGAATCCAATCTTATCTGCCTCCTCTGCCAAATAATAATAAATTCAAAAGTCCGAGGCCCTAGGTTGAAATCTTATAAGGCTATTGTCTAATTAGTTTATATTTAAAATCAGACCCTACGTACAGTATAGACTGAGCTGGCAGGTTTTAGGTTGTGCCAGGCCCTGACATAAACCTAGTTTTACGCTGCTTATAAGTAGTTTAAACTAAAATATGTCATCTACACGACATTTAGTCTTATATTATTGCTCAACAAGAAGTAATAAACAATATAATCCAGATTTATGTGCCGATTTTGCACTTTATGAATGCGAAATTGACGTACGAGAAGTGTTTCACTAACTCGAAAGTTGCGCGGTGAGAAAAATATCAAATTGAAAATAATGAGAAAGGAAGTGCGCTGAAAAATATTAAAGCTGAATTTAAATAACCAATTAACCTTTGATTAGAAATTATTAAGAGTTGAGAAAATTAGCATTACAAAAAGGAAGAGTGCGATTATTTTTCACCTCGTTTTAACACGTTATTCGTTGGAAATAAATTTAACTCACTTTACCAGTAATTACACGCTACAAAAAACGAAAATGCTTGCGATTATTCTTTATTTTACTTCAGAAATATTGTTAGAAATGAATTTTTCTCGCTACAGTCCGGATTAATTATTACATAATATACGCAATTGCGTAGGACCCAGAGATAAAAAGGCCCCGTAACAGGCCTACTTTAGTTTGAGATAGGACACTGATTTTCAGTTCAATATGAAAGTAATAATGATTCAAAAATACGGATAATTCAAGAAAATGATTAAAAGGATAAAATAAATACAAAAATTATTTAGGCTGTAATTTTTTATTTTTGTTTTTTAAAATGAAATTGGATCGTTTCTATATATTCGTGTACAGTAAATTCTTTCATTTTTATTTATAAAATTAGTTAATTAAGAATTATCCAATGTAATAATTTTTGTAATTTTAAACTTTTGATCTAAAAATGGTCTCATTTATTTATTCATAAATTGTTTTGATATTTCGGAGTTGTTTGTGAAAGTCTTTGCTTGGAAACAAAAATTCATTGATATTAACAAGACCCTTTAATGTTAATGATGGTAATTATATAAAAGATAATTAGTAGCTTCGTGATTAAAATAGAAATTAGCAGTTATTGATTTTTAAAACCGATTTTCTTTGTTGTTTTGTAACGAAGAGAAGAAAATAGTCTACCAATCTGATCTCATTTCTGATGCACCTATACACTAGCGTCATTTATCTCGAATCTTTTACAGTTTGACAGTTCGAAATCCTTCCTGATCCTTCTATCCATTTTATTCCTCTTCTTCTTCTCGTTCTTTCGGCCATGTTTTGCAACACTTCTCCAATTCAATATTTGTTCTCGTGATAAATACAAACAGAAGCTTATTTGGATATTATTAAGAGTATCCTGAACCATAAAATTACTTTTTGTACATAGTGCCAAGGCTAAGAGAAGCCCTAATATGTCCCCTCTACTTCCGGAATACGCTTCTGAATACAAGACATTGCTCAATTCGTCGCCAAGTAACATTCCTGAAAGTAGCCTATTTTTTCGCCCTATGGGCGATAAGAGGACTTTTTTTACCGATGGTTCGACCGCAGGAAATCCATCAGTCCCGGAAAAAATTTTTAATTTTGAGATATTTGGTGAAACTTTCTTAAAGAGAGGATACTCGTGTCATGGGTGAGTCGTATGTTATATTTATTTGCTGTTTGCGATTGTAGTGGCTGGTGAAATTGGAGTTTTTATAGCTTAGAGCACTTTTGGGCCCCCGCATGGTGCAGGTACATCGTTCTACACGTTCCTCCAATTTCTAATTATTAAAATTTTGTTTGGAAACAGTTAGGACGATCGAATATGAAGGTTGAAGACAGTTTCCAGATTAAAGAGTAAATACAGACGTTTTCTGCCCAGAAAATGTCTAGTGAAGATTATTTACGGCCGAAAGAAAGCTGAAAACAGAATTTAACACAGCTCAATTTTTCTGTTTCTGCGCCAATCACAGCGATCGTTTGCGGACGTCACCGGAATGTTATATTATTCAAACAATATGGTGGAAAAGAGAATGTGACGTAGCACATTCGAATAAGAAATATTTATACAAGGTGTAAAAACATTCCGAGTAATAAAAATTATATTCAATATAGAAAGCTCTCGGTATTAAACATGGGATGAATGATAAATCTAACTATAAAAAAATCAGAGATATAAAGATGACGCTGGACGGCATATTGTCTATTTTATTCGATCATCTAATGCAATGGTACCCAATTCTTTTCGAGCCACCGCCCCCTCGGTTCCGTAAAGTTATACCCTACCCCCTAATCCATTTTCCCTTGTGTGAGAAAGGCTTGGAAATATTCTCAGAAAAACTTTCCTATGGATCTCACACTTTGTGTCCTTACCGTACATTGTTTGTTGTCAACATCTGGAAAACATTAAATGCTATGTTCCTTCATACCCGTTTTAAAAGAGGAAAGGGAAAGGTTGTAGGTTAGAGTGACACCTACTTTTGCCTATGGTCACTGTTCAGTACCCTGTCTCCAGCGCCCCCGCAGCCCACTTACTTCTTTTCGCCCCTTAGATTTACTTATCGCCCACGGAGGGGCCGATAGCGCCCACTCTGGGAACCCTGGTCTAATGAATTGTTGTTTAGGAAAGAAAACAGAAAGTGATTAAAACGTATTTTCTGAGCAGAAGAACTAGTGTGTTCCTTAATTAAGACTGATTTCCATATCACCGGAAGATACTTCAAAATCGGAAAATTATCACTTTCTGTCCAGAAGTTTCCGTTCACTAAAATCCGTCGGATCTTCCATCGTGTTTCACCAATAGAAATACAGAATGGTTTTGACGTAGAAGTAAGAAGTAACAGTGACGGTTTACGTGTTGTATCGAATCATAAGAACAGAGCGAGACGAAGCGAAGAATTGGAATTGCTTTTAGATCGAGGAGTATTCTTTCCTCTATAATAAAATATATAAACAATGCAAAGATGCCAGTCTTAATTGACGAATGAGTGCTGCAATCGACTTAATTCTGTTTTCCGATATTCTGGTATTGTGGAAATACAACTAAACAGAAAATGAAGAGGAACCGCATTTAATTATTTTTCCGTTTCGTTTTTTGGAAATGTGGAAACCAGCCTTAACAGATCATTGGTCCGATCGACATCAATCACTTGGGAAACACAGGCGTTGCTTACTGGCACATTTAAATTTAAATACAAAATGACTTTATTATTCGCCATTCATTCACCGACAAATGTCGAGATATATCGTTAGGTAGTTTCCTTTACGCATAAGTAATTCAGGGCTGCTAACAGCCCAATTTTAGGTAATAAGATGTTTTAAAATATGCAGCCAAGTGTCAAATAACTCAGTAAAATTAGCAAATTATTATCTTGCCAGAATTTTTTACAACTAATAAGCAAACCTCGAACAGATGATATTAATAAGAATAGAAAACCAATAATCAGTATACACTACAAAGTTTTCGGGGTAGTTATATCTTCAATGGCGCGACGTCTCTGCACCAAAGGGCTGCACCACGTGAAGTTATCCGGGTTTTATTCACATGCCTAACAGATAAATAGGAGCCAGTTTCTCGTAGAAGGTTCTGAGGTTCTGTTGAGAGGCAGATCCTAAGAGAAACGCAAAACTCTGTGAGAAATTGATTCTTGTTTAGGTGTTTACAACTGAAGAAATCCGGAAAACTCCACGTGACCACGACGTTGGTGAAGAGCGAAACCACCATCAAATACAAGTGATCAGTAGTTTTATCCGCTCGGTCGCTTGGTGGGCTCGAAGTTGAAGTGATTAATATTATAATAATAGTGTATAATCTTCAATAAATAAATTTGTTCTAAGTTATGTAATCGAATGTTAAAGAATAATTTTGTTGAAGATCAATAGCAAATAATCGTCACCTTTTTTGTAATGCTAATATTCTCTTTAATTAAAAAGTTAATTGGATTAAATTTTAATATCAGATAATATCTAATTTTTATTCTGTTCTTTCTTATTTGCTTTTCTCTCTCCTTTCTTCTTATTTTTCTCTTTATCATAAGAGAAAAGTAACTGAAGTGAAAAAATTCAATTTATTTATACTTTATATTACTAAAAGTTCAAAGATTATTTAAGTATAATTAAAATGCTTCGATGTATAATATTAAAGTTGATTATATAATTTTTTAATATATAAATATTTTTGTCAAAAAGTTGTATAAAACCTTAAATTGTTTCGAATCCATTCAAACTTTGGTTATTTTGATAAAAAATTTCATAAAATAATTATAATTTAAAATGAAAAAATTTGTATAATTCTTCAAATGAATCAAATTCAATATCAGTTTACGTATTGAATTCCCGAAACAACTCTCATTGCTCGATATTGTCATTGTCCATTGCTCGACAGGATAATGCCAAATTATAAAATCCATGTTTAGATACGGATTGTGCAGGTTATGAAAGCAATTTTGTATTATAATTGATTAATACTGTGTAATCTCTAAGCTATATCTTCAGGCAACAGCGCAAACGTTTAACTCTTATTTTCTTCTATGGTCCAACTTGAAATGAGATAGGAAATGTTCAGAAAGTTCCCAATCTTTAACATACAGGCTGCCTTAAGTTTATAGATACATTTTTCTATTTTTTAAAATAAAATATTAAAAATTGCAAATAAAAGAAATGAAAAGAGAATTAAGATAGATACAAGAAACCACAAATAAAAAAATACTATTACGAAATCAAATTTCAGATAAATGTATATATTTAAAAATCATAAATTCTGTTAAATGTTTAAAATTGCTTCCATAGACTAGTCTGAGAGAGATGAGAAGAGGCCTGGCCAGATCCAAATGTAGGCATCGCTCCTCTCAGAAGCCATAAAAATATATTCGGAATATTTTTATGGCTTTTGGAGATACGAGTTTTATACTATCGGTAAAATATAATACATTGCCAGTGCTTCGTCGATTGAGACGTGTCTCGCACAATGAAGCGCTACACTGTCTTATAATGTTTTATAATACATTCACAATATCTTACATAACATTTAAGCTACAGTACGATACAATAAAGTAACGTGAAGTAATGTATAAGATATTATAACTTCTTCCGTTAAGACATACACTCTGACGTAAGGTCACCATGTGACCTTACGTCACACGGTGACGTAAGGTATCTTATCGTGTGTCACCGGAAAACATTCACACAATATCCTAAATATCAGACACACAATTGTATCAGACTTCACAAATTTACCTTTTACGAATTCTATCGCTTTCGAGTAACTAGATTTAGAACAGATATGCGATTAACGTTTTGATAAGAGGAATGGCAGGAAACAATTGTCACAAACTGTAACTAAGCTCGTGCTATCTCCTATGGTAACAACATCGATCAAAAGTAGCTATGGATATATGCCCGTATGTGATTACTTTTAATGTAGTAGACAATTATTATAATGTGACAGTTTATTCGTAATTTTTATCGTTCGTAATACAGTCTTTTTTCAGGAACCTCTTCGAATTAATAAAATTTATGATTTTTAATACATTGAGAAAAGCATATATACAGGCTGGTCCAAAGGTCGATTAACCGAAATATATTTTAGGAATGATTAAAAACTTTACTGCCTTTATTTTTACTTTCCCAGCTGTTATATATGACAGATGGAGAGTATGGCGATCGGTCAAAAAATGACCTCCCAAGATTTTTACATTTTTGAACATAACAGACTGTAACCATCGAGAAATTCAGAAAATTCGGAGTTTTTTCTGTATGTATGGACGTCGGTGCGTGTGTGGGCAAACTTTGTTCGCCTACTTTGAAGCTTAATAAGTCCTGTGTCTTTTATTGGTTAATAATGAAAACAAAAAACCTCAGGCACAATCCCAGGTAAACCAGGGTTCGCGCTTCACCAATGAGCTGGCCAAGCGTAATTTTTCGGATTTTCTTCAAGTGTCTAATACGTAAATGGGAACGGTCGAATGGCCGAGAGATCAAGGTGGAAACCGATCCTGGGACCCGGGATCGAATCCAGACGGGTCGAAAAATCCGCAGGAATTTTTCGGGAGTGGACCGTCCGGATTTGTCGGGTCCCGTCCCTCACCACTCGGCTGCTCCATTGGAGACCTGGCCGAATCCATAATGGGCTTGCTAAAAGAGGCTCTCTTTTGTGCCCACAGGGCGGAAAGAGTAAAAAAAAAAAATTACCTAAATAGGAGCCAGTTTACGAAAGAATGTTTTCCCGGGAGACTTTCCCTTGGCATATTGCCGCAAACCAAACTGTAATCCCAAGAGAAATATTTACATATAGTAAAACCCCTATAGATGTTTTAAATCTGAGTAGCAGCTTTGTATATACCCGAATCATTCCGTATCCTTACAGTTACTCCGACCTTCTGTATGGATATCATCCACCTACTGCTTTAAAGAATCCGGGTTGGAATTCTAACCAGCAACCTCGGGATTATTTTATGTTCTGTTTATCTCGGATACATTGGGTCCCGTTCCATTATGAGTTTAGCTGCAAAGACCGTGAGAGCGATAACACGAAGTATCAAACAATTGGGATTTACAGTCTGAATAAGTTATCAGATTAGCTAATTTCAGCCCAAAATGATGGCACATATATATGAAGCGCAAGGTAATTCAGTTTGTGTGGAACTAAATAGAATTCTGGCTTCATTTACATTGAATTCATAAACATAAAAATCTATTCTACTGAAACATTTATCACTTTATGCGCTTTATAATGCAATTCTAACGATAATCGAAGGCTCTTAGATTCTTAATTAATCAGCGGATTAATTTATTTCAAATTCGATAAAAAATATACTTAAATATATCATAATATGCTTATCCTGTATATGGAAAGCCATCGAAATTGAGGTCTGAAAGGCTTATTGTGACGGGATCGATAGGAAGTTGAGGGCAGGAATTAATAAATTATGTATCTTCTTCGTCATACAATAGGGGTAGTGGGGCAACTTCTTCAGCTTAATCCAGCAGCCGTCATTCAATACAATTCACGTGTATATATATTAATATATATACACGTATATACACTACAAAGACATATATACTTCAAACTATGTCGTTCAATTCATCTCCATATGAATTATCAATAAATTATTAGATGCTAATAATGTAGAAAGATTAAGACCTTCCGAGACCCCCGAGCATAGAATATTGAGGTCCCGCTGCATAATTTTACTACATCATAAACTAATAACGTCTAATGAAATTATTTTTAAATTATGATTATTGTAACAATAAAATTGCTGTACTTTTTTCCAGTGGCGTGCATTTGACGATAGGGAAGCCGCGTTTCCGTAAGAAGCCGACTTCCAGGGGCCATCGGTTAATCGCGCGTTAGCGATGGTATAGAATCCATTCGTATTCGTTTGTTCGATAAGCCAGTAAAAACCGTAACTTCCCTAAATGTATTTTTAATAGATTATCCGACGTACTTAATAAACAAGTTCAATACGATTACCTTTGTTATTAGATTCGATAGATTCCCTACGCCCTCTAAATGCCAATTATATAACTATTAGCAGTAACTTTGTTATAATTTTCCATATTTATTTTATATCGTTTACTAACGTTAAATTTAAATTCTATTCCGCTTTGATTTCCAAATTGCTTCAATTTTACGAAAGAATCGACGCGATATTTACGATTTTCGCGTCTTTTGCCAGCTTTACTCAAATTATTTAAATGGTCAAAGCCATTTTTATTCCACACACAAAATAATAGGCCAGGCCAACAAAACAATTTTTGCACTTTTATGCATCCACAATGTCATTTTAAGTCTTCATAAATTTTATCGTGAAAACGTCCAACAAATTTTCTTCTTGAAGTATTTATATTTAATTTAGGCATTGCTCTTTCTCTTTTAATAATGTTTTCTTGTTCATTACATGATCTCGAGTCAAAACTCTTTTTAAATAAATTTTCAATATCGCAATTACATTCCGAATCGCTAGACACGATATAAGGACTAAAATTAAAAATAAAATTATAAAAACTTACTCGGTGAAATAAAATGTGTGGTGGATATACACGCCTGGTACAAAATATTCTTCAATTGTACGAATATACTTTTAAAGAAAATTATATTAAATATAGCTTTGTAAAGAAACGTACATAAAAATGATATAAAATCGTCTTTACGTTTTTAAATCTTAAAACAATCCACTTAGTCGAATAACTCCCTACCATTGGCTAATGGATGGAATCGGAGGTTGCAGCGCGTGCACGCACGCGGGCTGCCAAATCCCCGGGGCGCCGATACCCGGTCAACGTCAAAAGCCTCTTTTGTCGCATCACTCGTATACCTCGAAGGAGGCGACAGAGTGGTTGTAAATTTTAAACGTCCTCACCATAGCTGTAAAAATCTACACATGTTATACTTAATAGATTGTCCGTGGTTTGTTTTCTAACTAATTCGTTTTAGGACCGGGTGTCCACGAAAATTTCCAAAATTTACAACTTTTCGGTTACTCTCATCTCATTGAACTGGAAAAATTTCTGTCTTTATTACGTCTAAATATTACTAAGAAATCAGTCCCCACTATACGCGGCTAGAGATTGGTTCGGTTAAGCTTTTAAGTAAATTTCCGGCTCTTTCGGCAAGGTTTTATTTGTCCCTAATTCCTTAATCTCTTAATTATTTAACTAAGTAGAAATAAGTCGAAACTTGTTACTTCGAACTCGAACTCGAGTATTTGTAGTCTCGGAATAAATGTGGTAAGACAACGGATACATATACAGTAATACCTCGACTTACGCGAACCCGGAGTTACGCGATTTTCAAATCTCGTCGATTCGTCTTTTGTTTGAGCGCCACGCAACTCTTTATTACTCACCCCCACACTATTGTTCAGCTTACATGTTCGGACGTGTCGCGCGGAATCGACACATAGCTACAATTTATTTTCTGTTCATTATTTCTGTGTTTGTTATATCTACGGAGACTTCAGAGACTCTATGTGATGATTTCTTGTAACCGTGAACGAATCGAAAGACGAGATAAGATTAACGACAACATTTATTAGCTTACATACATCCGACTTGGATTTTACACAAATTGCGAAATTATACCCCGACTTACGCGGTAATCGCTCTGTCCCACCTATCGCGTAAGTTCGGGGTATTACTGTATCGTCAATTTAAGGAAAATAAATTCTAGAGCTTTTTTGTACATCGTGCATATCATTCATTAAATTTACTGCCAAAGTAATAGTTCATTTTCTTCTGCAGCCCCTTATATATGAGAAATACTAAATCGTAATATCACTAGCTTAACATTGAAATCTGTAAGTATTACAGGATGGGAGAGCGGAATAAAAGCAGAATAAATATATGAAATATTTTAATGGATTTTTTTTAACCTCCTGTCAACTATACAGAACTATCGTAAAAGATACCAGTAAACTCCTATCGGTTGGGTTAATTAAGTTATAAATCTACTGGCGATTCAAATAATGGGGCGAGGGCGGCCAAATATCTAGCTGGCAGGCGGCTAACAGCCCGGAACCGTCCTGGGTAGAATCGTTGGAAGCATTTTGGTCTATAGTGTCCACCAGCTATATCGCGTGAGGTTGGTGCTCTGTAAAGCGCATGCGCCAATGCGTACAATCTGGCTGCTCGGAAGCTATCCCGTATTCGACAATACGGCGCCACCATTCGCCACCGATATTCGAATATATCAATACAATAGCCGTCTTATCGTTTTTTTCACACGTAGTATAGAAATTTGTAATAAAATACATAATAATGCGGTTATAATAAAATATTAATTTTAATTAATTCAAAATACCTTAAAATACGAAAATAATCGCGCGATATGTATTTATATTTTAGAAAATAGAGGGAAGCGGCGCTTCCACCGCTTACGAGGACGGCACGCCACTGCTTTTTTTCCAATTTCGGGGTATCCGAGATCCGGGATCCCGAGACGTGAGATACTGGTAGATGTTTAACACGCGCTTCACATACCTAATAGAATTCTCTTCAAAACGTATAACTGAAGTTTTACTGTACTGTACTTCTAAATACAGTATATGCGAAGGGCCTAATGATACCTCGCGGTAGGAAAGTGATACTTATTATACGAGTACTGTACATACCCAGAACAAATTGTCTATGAAAAATTCCTAACCGGAATTTTAGCAGTTTTTCAAAGCATCGGGATATCAGCTTATCATCAAACTCCAATTTTCATTTTAGGGATTATGTTATGTCAAATTGCTTAAATATTTCGCATTGATTAATAATGAATTGTGGGTTCGGCCAAATTTACAACGAGGAAGTCAAGTGATGAGGGACGAGGTTATATATCCATCCTGAAAACATTCCTGGGGTTTTTCGACCCGTCCGGATTCGATTCCGCCGAAAGTTCCATTAAACAATATGAGAATTTCTATTTGATTGAAAAATTAAAGACATAAGATGAAGATCAGGTAGACTCATTGTAGTCATTTTGGCGAGGTTTTAGCTGAATGAATAGGTTTATAGGAAAGTTTTAGTCTCATTTGTTTCAAGAAAAGACCAAGCATTAAAATTTACTTCGAAATTCGTTTATACAGTATTATTATTATTATTTTTTTATTTTTTTCAAAAGACACTGTGGCCAGGTTGGACTTTTACAAGCATCTTAACAGTTAATAAAAACAAACAAACAAACAAAAACAGGACGCGAGCTGAGAAAGAAAATTAATTAACAACAAATAACGTTGAGTCTTAACCTTTTTTCCGTTTTTTTACATTTTTTCTGAAGATTTCGTAACTCGATATATTACGTAAATCGTCGCACAGACTATTCCAATAAAAGATTAATTGAAAGATCGGTGCAGATCTCCCCATCTCTAGTTTAACAATTGGAAGACTATAGTCACGAATTATACGAGTATCACGTGTTGATCTACGACATTCACTTATACCAATTCCGAGAAAGCTTTTTTCTTTTTTTCCCTTTATATATTTGAAGCTCTCCAATAGAATCTGTTTCTTGTAAATATCACTAATCTTGTCAATATTTTCGGTGCGGTAGAGTTCGGATACTGATTCCATAAAGTTTAAATTATAAATTGAACGCACGTAACGATTTTGTGCTATCTGAAGTTTGTTAACTGCGTACAGAGATGCGGTTCCCCATACAGCGATACCGTATCTTATTCTAGATTCGATGCAAGTGTGGTACAGTCGTTTTGAGAGTGATGTGCTTAAAAAAGCTATTATCAAAACAATATCGTGTAGAATGAGTGCCCATTCTATACAATAAAATTTTAGAAACTTTTAAAATTGTTGAAACGAAAAGTAATCATTACGGAGGGAGAAGAGATTTCGAAATTATTACTGAATTCAATTTTGGAGAAAGAGAAACGAGTTGAAAGCTCAGAAATCAGTTTCCGAGAAATACAATAGAGCATATCTGAAGTAACGATTACTCGTTTCTTCAGATAGGTAACTATGGAAACTACACTGAAAGCTTAAAAATTTGATTGAGGAAAGAGGAAGCGGTGGAAGTATATCTGAAATATAAAAACATATCGCGCGATTATTTTCATATTTTAACGTACTTTGAAAGTTCTGGGTTCAAATTAACGATTGGCATCGTGCAGAATATGAAATACTATCTAGAATGATAACCAGAGTGCAGCAGATAGCAGACCAGAATAAGCCTCATATTCGCTTTCGATGGCACCGGCATTTAATTTGATTCCCGAGCAAGGAAACAATTCCGTTTATATATACACCAAGAAACAAATTGGAAACTAAAGATAATTTTTAGAGAGGAGTTTTAGAGAAGAGAAATGGGAGGTTCATCTAAGAATAATATTTCGGTAAGTGTATCGTGTGATCTTCGACTGATAGGTTAGATTCAGTCAAGAACGTTGCTACCTCGATTTGAAAAATCGATATAGTAGTACATGTTTAAAGCGAGACGTGTAATGTTATAATTTCCGTGTAATTGGTCAACATATAGAACATCTTTCTTATTAATAGTTTTAAAATATCAGTACAGGAGAAACTCGTCTCGTTTATAGATATATTCTAACGTATCTCAATAATTTACAAAAGCGACTAAAAGAGGAGAAATACGCACAGAAACGAATTTAGCGACTAGAGAAAACCCAGCGTCGACACGTGAAACAAAATCACATGTTTCGATAGCGCCCTCTAGAAACAAAATAAAACTTAAAAAAAGAATAATAATCGTAACAATTTAAAAAACAAATTTCACAAAACATAAAATTATAGATAAAGTATTATTAAATATAATTTTTAAAATAATTTTATATCAGTTTAATACATTAATAGAACAATAAAATTATAGGACAGATTTGGGCTAACTTTATAATTATGCGGGTTTATGTTTTAATCTGGCAATCTTTGAACAAGTAACATGTGCTTTTTGATTAAGTAATATTAATTAATAAAGTTTTTTTTATAAAAAAAATTTAATAAGGTAAGACATTTACTTTTTATTTTTTAATTGAATTGTCGGTGAAGTTTTATAATCGTTATAATCTTTGTTCGACAATGAGAGATTGAAAGATGAGAAACTTGAAAGAGAAACATATGAGAAAACAATGTGATATGCATTATGGCCGAAAGTTGAACTTTTGCAACAGTTATTTTTTAAAATAAGATTTCAATTCAGTTGTTACATTCATTGTTTAGCAGGTGTTATAAGAGTGAAAATGTTTTAACTAAAAGTAATCTAACAAGTTAAAAGGTAAAAACATGGCTTTAACTGAATAACTCAGATTGATAAAAGTTTGGTACAAGTTCCGTTTAGATAAATGTTTACGTATATGTATATACTGTAGTACATAAAATAACTTTTACCAAAGTTTTACCTGGTAAATAATGAATTTATACATAAACTGAATGTAGAATTACATTATACATATGTAATTTTTATGTTTTAAAATTAATTACGATTTAAATTAAATTCAAAACGGAAACTATTAAACGATAAACTTGATTTTCATTAAATAATTAATAAATTAAAAATGAAAGCTGATTTATATATGTACACGTCTTTTTGAATGTTATAAAGATAATTAAAAAATATAATAATAATTCAACATAAAATTCATTTCAAATAGTAGTTGCTGATATATTAAATCTCAGTTTTAATATATATTATTGAAAGAAATAGCATTTTTCTTTGGAATCACATACAAACTTGTAACTCTTTTATTCTGTATCTGTAACTCTAGTATTTACTTTCTTTTTCTTAATTTTATTAATTTGTAAACAGCTTTTAATATTGGAACCATCACAAATATGTTCACTGTAAATTAAAATATAGAAATTTTTTTTTAAATTGAGAATTAATAACAAATTGATGAGAATTTATGAATTAATTTTCCTAAATGTGTTTGTAATATACCAAATAAGTAAATGTCAGACCACTCTATTCTGTTATCTTTCATTAAAAAATATACAATTTTAAAATATAAAGTAATATTTGTCAATTAATATGCTCTTTTTATCCAATTAATGTTTGTTAGATAGCTTTTAACAGCATTTAAATTGTTTTGAATTTAAAGTTCTAAAAGAATTTAAGTATATAATTAAGTTGTTAAATTTATTTATATACTATGTTGAAGATACTTTTGTTTATCATTTTCTTTTTTAAATAGCTATAAATATATTAAACTGATTAAAAGGTAGACAGAAACAGAAGTAAATAATGATTTCATATTTTATTATGTTTATTTTTATTAATTTATTTTCTCCAATATAACAAATATTTGTAAAATTAATGTACTGTATTTCATAAGAAAATTCTTAATCATAAAATATTTTATTTAAATTTTTTCAGAGCAGTTTCAATTTTATTGTGTAGTAAAAGAAGCAAGCAATTTTAAAAAAATTCTTTTTAAAATATATGTTACTAGCTGTTACCTTCGGCTTCACCTGTGCGGAATTTGCAATTTGATAGAAATAACCCTTTCCTCGATACTTCACTAAGATTCTCAACATTAGTTGTTACTATAAAAACAAAAAATCACATCTAAAATAGTACAATAGAAGATATTCTTCAGATTAAGCCTTAATCCTCTCCCTCTCCCCCCGCGGGAGAATTTCGAAAAATCCCTTCTTAGTATGCATTTTCATGACATACCCTAACTGTGTACAAAATTTCACTTCTTCAGGTTCAGCAGTTTGCTCTGGGTGATGATGAATCAATCACTCAGTCAGTCAGTCAGGACAAGTAATTTTATATATTTAGATAGTTATCTTATCTATGGCTGTTTCCATATTCATAAATTCTGGAAACTTTATATAATTGAAATGTGAGGAAAACCAATTTCGTAATTTTATAAACTTTTATTTTTTCATAAATACAATTTTTATGGCAATTCTGACAGATGTATAATTAAGGGAAAGATTAAAACTTTGGACTCCAGGAATAGTCTTCAAGTAAAAATCTGTTGTGAGTTGGTGCAATTTTCATAAATTTAGGAACTTTGTTCATCAAAACAATAACTTGTTTTTAAAGTTTACTAATTTTTATAATTAAAATATGATGAAGGATAACTTTATTCATCTTGTAAATTTTAATTATTCTCAAAAAATGTTTAAATAGAAAAAGTTCTAATATTTTTAAAATACATATAGATAATGAATGAGGTTTAGCATCTAAAAAAATGTTAATTATTAGTATAGACTATGAGTGACAAACTTTTTTGAGCCCATGTGCCATATAATAAGCATACTTAGCTTTAAAGATATTTATCCTTGCCAAAGTTTTAGACTTTGAATAACAATACTTTAAAGAAATATGTTTTAATTAGAATAAATATAAGAAAGCTGATTGAAAAAAGGATGTTCGGGTGATAAACCGAAAAGATGATTGAAAAAGACAGACGATAAATCAAAATTGTATGATATATTAGGTGCCAGATGATTTCTCCTAATATGTATACTCTGCAACCAATATCCGGCATGAAAACTCCAAACAAAGATTGGCAAACGCTTTCGATGCCCCTCCTGGGCTCTTCTTCAGGCCAAATTTACTGTACTGGATTCTTAAATCGAAGAAAAAATCATTCAATTTAAGAATCCAGTACAGTAAATTTGGCCTGAAGAAGAGCCCAGGAGGGGCATCGAAAGCGTTTGCCAATCTTTGTTTGGAGTTTTCATGCCGGATATTGGTTACTGAGTATACATATTTTGTTTTATATGACCCAGTGTGGCATGCTAGGAGAAATCAAAGATTTCTCCTAGCATGCCACTTTGGACGTGTGTGCCATACGTTTGCCACCTCTGGTATAGACTAAAAAATTGTAGATCAAAGGTGATTCTGTAATTGAAAATTTCAATGAATAAAGCATTATAATAATGCTATTTTTCGTCAAATTGAAAATAAAATAGCATTTTAGACAAGAGAGAAAAATAAAATGGAATTGTAATTATTATAAAAATAATAATTAGAATGAAAATTAAATTCTTCAGAAAGATTTTTAGTGACTTACTGATAGTAATTCAAAAAATATCCTATATGAATAATAATAATAATAATAATAATTCAAATATTTTTAAAAGTTATTTTTAAGTATCACTAACTTAAATTTTTTTCTGCTAAATTTGGGAATATTTTGAGTATTTAATCACATACTGTACAGTATAATGTGAACATAAATTACATACATACATATAGACTATGACTATATAAATTACATACATACATGTATATAGACTGCTTTTTTAATCTTTTGTCTTTTTTAATGAAAATTTTATATATGGTCCTTGTGAATGTCACATGACACTATATATATATTAAAGTAAGTTTTACAGATCACTGCTATATTTTGTCTGTATAAAATCTTATAAATTTATGCTGTAATATATTTGCATATGAAACTTACAGAAAATCAAGTGCAAATTACAGTAATAATCAAATGATAAAGATGAGTAAAGTTCTAGCTTGATAATAAATCCAGATTTATCATTTGATTATGTGAAACTTAATAATTGTTTCTTATATGATCAGCAAAATTCAAAAATACGTATTAAATATTGATAAAATAATTATCTGTATTATATAATTGATCAGAAAATATTATTACCGTATTTTGACGAGTATAAGTTGCACTTTTTTACTACTTTTTGGGGATCAAAATCGTGGTGCGTCTTATACTCGACAGGTAACCATTTTTACAGTGAAATTACCTACAGTGTAGTGGTCCACTCTATGGACCAACCTGTGCAGTGGTCCATTAAGCAGATGGTCCCTTAACCGAATGGCTAGAGTATCTAGATTATCAAAGTAGCAACACACGAGTCATCACCACCATGTTCTGTCGACTGGCATCACGTGACCTCTGAGTTTACATTAAGAAATGACGATTATTTCAGTTTAGTAAAGGTATTGATTCATCCATCCGTCATATTCTTGAATAAAAAAACGAATAAAATGCATCTTTAGACAATCCCATTAAAACAGTTTTTTCTAAATTTTTTGTCTCAAAATAGTGGTGCGTCTTATACTTGACAGCGATTTATACTCGTCAAAATATGGTATATAAAATATTCTAGAAAAATTTTTATTGTTGTTATGCTAGATAAATTGTCTATATAAATAGTTGCATAGTTTTGTTAAATAATATTATCTGTTGTTGCAACTATATTTATTATAAATTAGTTATTATTAAACGTATAATGGACTCCTAAAAAGAAATTTAATTTTTTCATATTGTTATTACCATATTTACTGGGTTAAATAATACAGGTTTACCTCGCCTTACGTCAGTAATTGGTTCCAGGAGAATGACTTAAGTCGAAAAACGACGTAAGTCTAATTCACTTGTCTCCAAGTCTACTTGTCACTAGGCTAAACCATAAATTGCCAATTCCGGTTCTGTATTTTATTTATTAATGCATTTTTAATAATGTATGGTTAATAAGGATCTATTTTAAGCTTACAAACAAATAAATTTTAGTTTTTAATATAGTACAGAAAAAAAGTAATCTAAATTTACGAATGCATGTACTGTAAATACAGTACATACTTGTAAATGTATATATTTTAATATAATTTTATGTGCTTTAAACATTTTTCTAGTGATATTACGACTTCAATATTTGTGGCGGACAGACGTAAAGTCGAATAAAATGACTTAAACTTGATTTTTATTTTTCCATATACTTTTTTGACAAATGACGTATAATCGGGAACGACATAACTCGAAACGACGTAAGTCAAGGTATACCTGTAATTTTAGAATTGACTTGCAAAATATATTAATCAGTACAGGTGATCTTCACTTTTTCTTACATTATACTTTGACGTCTCAAAATTATTTTTCATAAACCAAATTCAGACTTTTATACATTATTAGCAGACAAAGAAAAATATGTACAATTGTGCCATAATGCTTTATGTGAATGTTTGGTTTTTGGTAACATCAGAATCATTAGTGAAAATTATTTTTTATTGCCTGTTTTCTGTTTAATATATTATGGCTTTAATGCATTATGTTGTTATACAGTAGAACAGTGATTCTCAACCACTGTGCCGTGGTACTTTAGTGTGCCGTGAGATTTTTGAAGTGTGCCGACACTGCGAATACCCATACATAAGCGACGTCAGACAAGTAGTTCAATTAGTCCTACCTATCTAGGGTACGTTTGGAAATTGTAATCGGGGTCACCGGTAACTGCCAGTAGTTACCAAGGCGTTTAGAAAATAAGATCTAAATAACCAGCTGCATTTAAAAATCAGTGTTATGATGTCATCGGTTGTCCTGCAGTACTTACTGAAGTAACCGTGTGTGCCACCAATTTTTAAATTATTAAAAGTGTACTGTGACGAAAAAAAAGGTTGAGAATCACTACAGTAGAAGTTTGTTAATCTGACACTTACGGATCAAAGTGATGCTGGATTGCAATATGTTTTTGTATTTTTGCAACCTTTGATAAATTATATGCAATCCGAATATACAGCAATGACCGACTCTACCCAAATGAGATGCTGTAACAAAATTAATAATTTTTCTTGATCCCATAGTCAACCTTCCAATACAAAGTGATGTGCATGTCTGCTTCCCATCATGGGCAGAAATCAAGGTGAACTTATATCCTGGCATCATGTGTCCAAACAAATTTCAGAATAATAGCATGTCAGATGATTATTGGACAGTTCTGGATTATTGGCTAATTTTCAGAGGGTGCCAGATTCACAAACTTCTACTATAGTTAAATGTGTATATAAATACACTCATTGCCATAAAAATTAGCTCACCAACAAAGAGTTGTTGAAATTGAACAAAATTGTACATGTGTGAGTGTAACAGTGATACAAGCAAGAGATTATAAAATGAAAGCAAAAGGATCATTTATTGCAGGAAAAACTACAAATGAAAGGAGATTCTAATACGTGTTGTGCCACCTCTAGTGTGAACACACAATGTGATATGGGCAGATATGGAGGCATACAATTGCCTTATGGTCTGTGATATATCAGTCTACAGTTGCTGCAAGTGGTCCTTTGTCCAACTTGGCATCCCAGGTGATTCAGATTTGTTCAATCGGTGACAAATTGGGACTGGGCAGGCCAGAAAAGTGGGACAATGTGGTGGAGATGGTCTTGTGACATACTTGATGTGTGTGGTCAAACATTGTCCTGTTGGACAATGTCTCTTGGGAACCCTGCCATGGAAGTCAACACATGTGGCTGCAGGATGTCACTAACATGCCTCTGGACCAGCATTTCTCCACCTTTTTTGGCCCATGGACCGGTAAAATTTGTGAAAAAAGTTTCATAGACTGGTGGTGTTTTAACAAAAAACTTTTACTACATATTAAAGAATTACTACAGAAGTAAATTGTAAAATTATTACTATATTATCATTTATTTACAATAATATTTAAATGTAAATATAAGTAATTATTATAATTATTTTATATAAATAAATTTGATAGTTATTTTAATAAATAAATTCTTTGACAAAAATCACAGAAAACCATGATAATATTACAAAAACATTGCATATAGGACACAAAAAAATCAGTCTTATGATTACTAAAAAATTAAATTAATAGTATTTACTATAAGTATAATTTTTATTGTTGTTTTTAATTATAATTATTAATAAAGACAAATCCTTGACAAAATTTACAACAAAAAATCGTAAATTATTATTTAAAAAATCACAAATTTATTGCATATAGGTACACAACAAAAAGAATCAATCCTATGATTACTAAAAATTATAAACTTAAAATTTTTGTTTATTTGGCAATCTTCTCATTTCTAATGAGAAGATTGCTGCTGCTCTTCTTCAATTAACTTTTCAATTGTGGGTTCTGAATTAGTCAAGCTAAGTCGTAGCAGTGAAATAATCGAAAGTCGATTTCTAAATTTATTTTTTATTACCGTCATAGTTGAAAGTCCCGCTTCACATAAACAAGTTGTTGCAAAGGGGACTAACATTTTCATCGCTTTTTTGTATAGAGATGGATATTCATTTTTTGTTTTGATCCAAAATTTATCTATAGACATTGTTGAAAACCTAGTTTTTAACATAATATTTGAACTAATCTCAAAGATGGACTCATATTCTCTGTTACTTAAATCTAATTTACTACTGTCATATATTATGAAAGGGTTTGTTATCCACAAATTCCTTTTACATGTGTTTTTTTCAGATGGGAAATTTGTGAAACTATTACTTAAAGATTAAGTGTTACTCAATGATTATACAGTGATACTTCGGTTTTCGTGGATAATTCATCTGAAAACAATCGACAAAAACCGAGGCAATTATTTCCATACGAATCAATATAAATCCAACAAATTCGTTCTAGACAGTCCAAAATACATACCAAAAACACATTTTACAGAGAATTAATATAGTGTTAAATACTAAAAGCAATAAGAAATTAATATAAAAACAAAATAATCTAAAAGAAGGCAATGGAATTGTTTAGCTAGACATGGGGTAATGACTTGTATTGTAGAAGTTAGTTGGACATGAGCTTCTAGCCTATATCCTCCTGTGGTAAAGTGTGACGTAATAGTCTTGTAATAGTAGTTGTATGCGTTTATGGTGGTCATATTGTGGGGAATAATGCCTTCCGGGAGGTCCATTTAAGTGTTATAGACGTGGAGCAAACCCAGAAAATTCCACATGATCAGCCTGTCCTGGCGAAGTGCGAACACACAACTACTCCTAATGTTCAGAGAATGGAAACATTGGCTAGTGGTGGGCTGTCATGGGGTAATGCTCACAGAACGAGAAAGAACGTCACATTGAGCCGGAAAATACATGGGTCGCCTTTTGTTTTCGCAAAATTAGCAATGAGGTCACTTTGGCATGCCGATGAAATCTGAGGCAATCGATGAAAACCGAGATAAATTTTTTGCAAAAAAAATCAACAAAAACCAAAACCGACGATAACCGAAGTCAATGAAAATCAAGGTATTACTGCATTTAATTTTGATAAGTTTATATCTTGCTGAGAAGTAACAAACTCAAAATAATTATTAAATATATCAACATTAAGTTTTGGTTGAATAAGGTAAAAAATAATAATTTTTTTCTTAAATCTATCTATTTTATTAAATAAATGAANTAAAAGAAGCAAGCAATTTTAAAAAAATTCTTTTTAAAATATATGTTACTAGCTGTTACCTTCGGCTTCACCTGTGCGGAATTTGCAATTTGATAGAAATAACCCTTTCCTCGATACTTCACTAAGATTCTCAACATTAGTTGTTACTATAAAAACAAAAAATCACATCTAAAATAGTACAATAGAAGATATTCTTCAGATTAAGCCTTAATCCTCTCCCTCTCCCCCCGCGGGAGAATTTCGAAAAATCCCTTCTTAGTATGCATTTTCATGACATACCCTAACTGTGTACAAAATTTCACTTCTTCAGGTTCAGCAGTTTGCTCTGGGTGATGATGAATCAATCACTCAGTCAGTCAGTCAGGACAAGTAATTTTATATATTTAGATAGTTATCTTATCTATGGCTGTTTCCATATTCATAAATTCTGGAAACTTTATATAATTGAAATGTGAGGAAAACCAATTTCGTAATTTTATAAACTTTTATTTTTTCATAAATACAATTTTTATGGCAATTCTGACAGATGTATAATTAAGGGAAAGATTAAAACTTTGGACTCCAGGAATAGTCTTCAAGTAAAAATCTGTTGTGAGTTGGTGCAATTTTCATAAATTTAGGAACTTTGTTCATCAAAACAATAACTTGTTTTTAAAGTTTACTAATTTTTATAATTAAAATATGATGAAGGATAACTTTATTCATCTTGTAAATTTTAATTATTCTCAAAAAATGTTTAAATAGAAAAAGTTCTAATATTTTTAAAATACATATAGATAATGAATGAGGTTTAGCATCTAAAAAAATGTTAATTATTAGTATAGACTATGAGTGACAAACTTTTTTGAGCCCATGTGCCATATAATAAGCATACTTAGCTTTAAAGATATTTATCCTTGCCAAAGTTTTAGACTTTGAATAACAATACTTTAAAGAAATATGTTTTAATTAGAATAAATATAAGAAAGCTGATTGAAAAAAGGATGTTCGGGTGATAAACCGAAAAGATGATTGAAAAAGACAGACGATAAATCAAAATTGTATGATATATTAGGTGCCAGATGATTTCTCCTAATATGTATACTCTGCAACCAATATCCGGCATGAAAACTCCAAACAAAGATTGGCAAACGCTTTCGATGCCCCTCCTGGGCTCTTCTTCAGGCCAAATTTACTGTACTGGATTCTTAAATCGAAGAAAAAATCATTCAATTTAAGAATCCAGTACAGTAAATTTGGCCTGAAGAAGAGCCCAGGAGGGGCATCGAAAGCGTTTGCCAATCTTTGTTTGGAGTTTTCATGCCGGATATTGGTTGCAGAGTATACATATTAGGAGAAATCATCTGGCACCTAATATATCATACAATTTTGATTTATCGTCTGTCTTTTTCAATCATCTTTTCGGTTTATCACCCGAACATCCTTTTTTCAATCAGCTTTCTTATATTTATTCTAATTAAAACATATTTCTTTAAAGTATTGTTATTCAAAGTCTAAAACTTTGGCAAGGATAAATATCTTTAAAGCTAAGTATGCTTATTATATGGCACATGGGCTCAAAAAAGTTTGTCACTCATAGTCTATACTAATAATTAACATTTTTTTAGATGCTAAACCTCATTCATTATCTATATGTATTTTAAAAATATTAGAACTTTTTCTATTTAAACATTTTTTGAGAATAATTAAAATTTACAAGATGAATAAAGTTATCCTTCATCATATTTTAATTATAAAAATTAGTAAACTTTAAAAACAAGTTATTGTTTTGATGAACAAAGTTCCTAAATTTATGAAAATTGCACCAACTCACAACAGATTTTTACTTGAAGACTATTCCTGGAGTCCAAAGTTTTAATCTTTCCCTTAATTATACATCTGTCAGAATTGCCATAAAAATTGTATTTATGAAAAAATAAAAGTTTATAAAATTACGAAATTGGTTTTCCTCACATTTCAATTATATAAAGTTTCCAGAATTTATGAATATGGAAACAGCCATAGATAAGATAACTATCTAAATATATAAAATTACTTGTCCTGACTGACTGACTGAGTGATTGATTCATCATCACCCAGAGCAAACTGCTGAACCTGAAGAAGTGAAATTTTGTACACAGTTAGGGTATGTCATGAAAATGCATACTAAGAAGGGATTTTTCGAAATTCTCCCGCGGGGGGAGAGGGAGAGGATTAAGGCTTAATCTGAAGAATATCTTCTATTGTACTATTTTAGATGTGATTTTTTGTTTTTATAGTAACAACTAATGTTGAGAATCTTAGTGAAGTATCGAGGAAAGGGTTATTTCTATCAAATTGCAAATTCCGCACAGGTGAAGCCGAAGGTAACAGCTAGTAACATATATTTTAAAAAGAATTTTTTTAAAATTGCTTGCTTCTTTTACTACACAATAAAATTGAAACTGCTCTGAAAAAATTTAAATAAAATATTTTATGATTAAGAATTTTCTTATGAAATACAGTACATTAATTTTACAAATATTTGTTATATTGGAGAAAATAAATTAATAAAAATAAACATAATAAAATATGAAATCATTATTTACTTCTGTTTCTGTCTACCTTTTAATCAGTTTAATATATTTATAGCTATTTAAAAAAGAAAATGATAAACAAAAGTATCTTCAACATAGTATATAAATAAATTTAACAACTTAATTATATACTTAAATTCTTTTAGAACTTTAAATTCAAAACAATTTAAATGCTGTTAAAAGCTATCTAACAAACATTAATTGGATAAAAAGAGCATATTAATTGACAAATATTACTTTATATTTTAAAATTGTATATTTTTTAATGAAAGATAACAGAATAGAGTGGTCTGACATTTACTTATTTGGTATATTACAAACACATTTAGGAAAATTAATTCATAAATTCTCATCAATTTGTTATTAATTCTCAATTTAAAAAAAAATTTCTATATTTTAATTTACAGTGAACATATTTGTGATGGTTCCAATATTAAAAGCTGTTTACAAATTAATAAAATTAAGAAAAAGAAAGTAAATACTAGAGTTACAGATACAGAATAAAAGAGTTACAAGTTTGTATGTGATTCCAAAGAAAAATGCTATTTCTTTCAATAATATATATTAAAACTGAGATTTAATATATCAGCAACTACTATTTGAAATGAATTTTATGTTGAATTATTATTATATTTTTTAATTATCTTTATAACATTCAAAAAGACGTGTACATATATAAATCAGCTTTCATTTTTAATTTATTAATTATTTAATCAAAATCAAGTTTATCGTTTAATAGTTTCCGTTTTGAATTTAATTTAAATCGTAATTAATTTTAAAACATAAAAATTACATATGTATAATGTAATTCTACATTCAGTTTATGTATAAATTCATTATTTACCAGGTAAAACTTTGGTAAAAGTTATTTTATGTACTACAGTATATACATATACGTAAACATTTATCTAAACGGAACTTGTACCAAACTTTTATCAATCTGAGTTATTCAGTTAAAGCCATGTTTTTACCTTTTAACTTGTTAGATTACTTTTAGTTAAAACATTTTCACTCTTATAACACCTGCTAAACAATGAATGTAACAACTGAATTGAAATCTTATTTTAAAAAATAACTGTTGCAAAAGTTCAACTTTCGGCCATAATGCATATCACATTGTTTTCTCATATGTTTCTCTTTCAAGTTTCTCATCTTTCAATCTCTCATTGTCGAACAAAGATTATAACGATTATAAAACTTCACCGACAATTCAATTAAAAAATAAAAAGTAAATGTCTTACCTTATTAAATTTTTTTTATAAAAAAAACTTTATTAATTAATATTACTTAATCAAAAAGCACATGTTACTTGTTCAAAGATTGCCAGATTAAAACATAAACCCGCATAATTATAAAGTTAGCCCAAATCTGTCCTATAATTTTATTGTTCTATTAATGTATTAAACTGATATAAAATTATTTTAAAAATTATATTTAATAATACTTTATCTATAATTTTATGTTTTGTGAAATTTGTTTTTTAAATTGTTACGATTATTATTCTTTTTTTAAGTTTTATTTTGTTTCTAGAGGGCGCTATCGAAACATGTGATTTTGTTTCACGTGTCGACGCTGGGTTTTCTCTAGTCGCTAAATTCGTTTCTGTGCGTATTTCTCCTCTTTTAGTCGCTTTTGTAAATTATTGAGGTACGTTAGAATATATCTATAAACGAGACGAGTTTCTCCTGTACTGATATTTTAAAACTATTAATAAGAAAGATGTTCTATATGTTGACCAATTACACGGAAATTATAACATTACACGTCTCGCTTTAAACATGTACTACTATATCGATTTTTCAAATCGAGGTAGCAACGTTCTTGACTGAATCTAACCTATCAGTCGAAGATCACACGATACACTTACCGAAATATTATTCTTAGATGAACCTCCCATTTCTCTTCTCTAAAACTCCTCTCTAAAAATTATCTTTAGTTTCCAATTTGTTTCTTGGTGTATATATAAACGGAATTGTTTCCTTGCTCGGGAATCAAATTAAATGCCGGTGCCATCGAAAGCGAATATGAGGCTTATTCTGGTCTGCTATCTGCTGCACTCTGGTTATCATTCTAGATAGTATTTCATATTCTGCACGATGCCAATCGTTAATTTGAACCCAGAACTTTCAAAGTACGTTAAAATATGAAAATAATCGCGCGATATGTTTTTATATTTCAGATATACTTCCACCGCTTCCTCTTTCCTCAATCAAATTTTTAAGCTTTCAGTGTAGTTTCCATAGTTACCTATCTGAAGAAACGAGTAATCGTTACTTCAGATATGCTCTATTGTATTTCTCGGAAACTGATTTCTGAGCTTTCAACTCGTTTCTCTTTCTCCAAAATTGAATTCAGTAATAATTTCGAAATCTCTTCTCCCTCCGTAATGATTACTTTTCGTTTCAACAATTTTAAAAGTTTCTAAAATTTTATTGTATAGAATGGGCACTCATTCTACACGATATTGTTTTGATAATAGCTTTTTTAAGCACATCACTCTCAAAACGACTGTACCACACTTGCATCGAATCTAGAATAAGATACGGTATCGCTGTATGGGGAACCGCATCTCTGTACGCAGTTAACAAACTTCAGATAGCACAAAATCGTTACTTGCGTTCAATTTATAATTTAAACTTTATGGAATCAGTATCCGAACTCTACCGCACCGAAAATATTGACAAGATTAGTGATATTTACAAGAAACAGATTCTATTGGAGAGCTTCAAATATATAAANTATCTGAACTAATTTCAAGGATGGACTCATATTCTTTGTTCCTTAAATCTAACTTACCACTGTCATATATTATGAAAGGGTTTGTTATCGACAAATTCCTTACACATATTGTTTTTCAGATGGAAAATATTTTTCGAAACTATTACTTAAAGATTGTAAGTGTCGCTGAATGATTATATTTAATTTTGATAAGTTTATATCTTACTGCAAAGTAACAAACTCAGAATTATCATCTATACTGATATTATAAAGAGGTAATGTTTGTAAGTAAGTAAGTTTGGATGTAGCAGGTAATCTCCGAAACTACTCATCTGATTTCAAAAATTCTTTCACCAATATTTAGAATGGAACTTCAGGGCAGACATAGGCTATATATTCTTCCGTTAAACATTCATATAAAAGATATAATCTAGGTTAAGGCTTTTATGTCCAACAGATGGCGCTATGAGTACGAGGCCCTAAGTTTGCTTTTCTGTGAGGCATTATGCTTTTCTGTGAAAATGAACTAAAGCAGATCATCTTCTATCTATCTATATAAATAAAAATGTAATGTTCGTTTGTTTCTACCGATTCCTTTGAAATTTTCACACAACGCTGCATTCGAATACGCACATGTTTTTATATAATATACGTGTCAAAATTCCCTCCACTGAAGGGAGATGGTTAGGATTAAGGCTTACCGTAAAGAACTCTGCTTCTATTTATACTATTTTAGACGCAGTTTTTTGTGTTTTTGATTGCGTTTTAATAGGGTATGTCAAGAGAACGTACACTAAAATGGGATTTTTCGATATTCCCCCCGCGGGGGAGAAAGACAGGATTAAGGCTTACCGTGAAGAACTTGGCTTCTATTATACTATTTTAGATGCGGGTTTTTGCGTTTTTGATTGTGTTTTAATAGGGTACGTCAAGAGAATGTACACTAAGAAGAAATTTTTCGAAAAATTTCTCCCCCATGGGGGAAGTGTTATACATTTATAATAGATACATTTTGAGCCACAACAACGCGTGGCGGGGTCTGCTAGTTAAATATATCATTAATTGGGCTGAAAACGTTTGTTTTTTACAATTATATTTATTTGTCAGCAAAAAAGGTGTTTTGTTTCTCTTTATTTAGTTGCTGAGCACTTTTGATATAATATCGTTATTATTATTTTTTACCTTATCCAACCAAAAATTAATTTTTTACTTACATCCATCTATTTTATTAAATAAATAAAACACATTTATTGCAGTTCCTTGTAAACTCAAGTTTAAATCATTAATACATGAAAATATATCACTTAAATATGCTAGTTTTGCAACCCATTCTACATTAGATAAGTGAATTCTCAAAGGACTCTTTTCTATTAAAAATATTTCTATTTCCATCCTTAATTCAAAAAGCCTGGTTAAAATCCAGTTAAACATATTATAACAAACGTCTAGTAATAAATGACATCATACCATTGCGAGATATAAACAAGTGAATTATTATTTTTTACCTTATCCAACCAAAAATTAATTTTTTTTTCTTAAATCTATCTATTTTATTAAATAAATGAAATGCATTTATTGCAGTTCCTTGTAAACTTTAGTTTAAATTGTTAATGCATGAAAATATATCACTTAAATATGCTAGTTTTTCAACCCACTCTACATTAGACAAATGAATTCTTAAATGACTCTTTTTTTCTTACTAAATATATTTCTACTTCCGTCCTTAATTCAAAAAGCCTGGTTAAAATCTTACCTCAGGAGAGTCATCTAACTTCTGTATGCAGCGATAATTGTTCATATTTCACACCAACCTCCCTACAAAATATTGTAAATAATCTAAACAACATGTACCTCAGAAAACCTTCAACCGATGCAAAATAAAATTTAACACTACAAACGTTTTCAGACCCCTCATGGGTCCTTCTTCGGGTAAAGAATCGTTTGAAACGTTACTAAATGCAAAAAAAAACATTCATTTGGAATGATTTTTAAAATCCGAAAGATAGAATGGAATCACTTGATCAGTAGCTCCGAATGTCAAAGCTTCTATGTCATATCGAGAGTTATTTAAATATTTTTAAAGATTTTATGAAGATCTTTGTTGTTAAGCATAAAAAACATATCACATAAACACAGACTACTCCTTTACTTCCCTTCTTTTAGGTTTACGATTCACTTAATCATCCTGTTGTATTAGGGCCTGCCATGCCAAAGAAAGAGAGATCTCATCTTTGGAATTAATGGGTGACAAAGTGCTGTATGCCCTGTATATCTCTATCTGCTCCAACCATTTGAGATGGTCTAAATATGAGGTGGTGATAATTAACTTAGCATTTGAAAAGTCTGCTACTGTCTCTGGATCAGACGTGTAAGTGAATAAGGAAGTGGAACATTTATTATGTTGAATGTCGTGCATGTGTTCTTTCAACCTTTCTTGTAAATAATCTACTGTTTAAACTGCTATTTTTTTTTTTTTTAATTAATAATTTTTATAGATTCTGCTAAAACCTCATTTAAATCTGTGGATAAACTTTTTGCTGCTAAATGTTGTCTGTGAATTATACAGTGGGTAATCAGTAAATCAGAATTAGTTACTTGCTGAATTCTTTTAGTAACATCACAATGTCTGTCAACTGTACTAGCTGCCTCATTGGTACATACACGTATGCAGTTTTTCCATTCTAAAGAGTGTTTAATAAAATAAGAATTAAGTGTGTTAAAAATCTCATCAATAAAATAACTATGAAATTACCAACAAACCAGCAATAATTCACTTCAAAAACGAACGTTTCTTCAACGGTCATCATCAGGTTCGATTTCAAGAGTTCAAAAAATTGAACATTGAAGTTATGCGCATGTCCGATGCAGAGCCTTAACAAAATTATTCGTGTAATTGGTTTCCTGTTTTAAAATTCTGATGTTTATATAAAAATGTAGATATATATGATGCACCTCCATTATACATCATAACACACTCTCCACGCCATCGCCAATGAGTCCGTTTCCTTGAAATTGGTGGCTGTTCCCTTTCTGAACGCTTTAAAAATTTCCAGCTGTTCTAGATATTTCAGGCTGGCCTGGTGTTCACACCATTGTATTAAATGTGCATTATCAAAGTCCACCCTGACGTTATCATCAAGCACGAAAGAAGCCAATGCTGTAGTGGAAAGGCGTTTTTGAATTGAGTATTTGTGTTCCTTGATCCTTGCTTTAAGGCAGTGTGCGGTAGCACCAATATATTCACCTGGATGATTCACCCTATGATCGTAAATTGGGATAGAATATATTCACAGAATACAATTCCTATCAAAACGGTCCTTATCATTTCGTAAACACAATAAAATGGTTGGTGATCTTCTGTAAGTGATAGTTTTACTTGCATAACGAGCGATTTGTTTAATTTTGTTTAACAATGTTTGATTTTGTAAAAATCTCATCATTTGTTGTGTATGAATTCAATTCTACACAACACAAGAATTCTTCTTTTATTTCTTCCAAAATTAAATCAATATATCTGATGTAGCAAATTAATATGACCTTTTGAGAAATAGTGCATGATTCATCAATTTGTATTGCAAAAAAATTTGATTCCTTTATCTTGTGTAGAAACTGATGTTCTCTGATAATTTTTTGCTTTTTCTTCTTATACTATCATTATATAAGGGAATAGATTTAATTTTATCAGCGGCCAAGGATCCAAACATCTGTGAGCAAGGGTCTGTTAAAACTGGTTTTATCAAATTTTCCCCAGTGGTAAATGATTTTTTGGCTTTAGCAATTTGAAGTGCAACTAGATATGAGCATTTTATTAATGACTTATTCTGAACAAAGTTTTGTTTAAATATTTTTGTCTGTAATACTAATTCTTATTTTTTATGCTCAAAATATTCATATGGTTTATTTTCTAGCTCGGAATGTTTAGACTTCAAATGTCATTACATTTTTGATGGTTTCATAGCATCATTTACTAAAACTTCATGGCAAGTGATACACATCAGATGTACATCATCTTCCGTAGATTTGGGCCAAAGAATAAAACCATATTTTAAATATTGTTGTAGTGCCTGATAAAAAAAATTTTTTTTTTTCTGGTGGACCTTCAAGTTTTGTTTTATTGTCATTTTTCTGAGACTTTGAACTGGCATTCAAAAAATGAGATGGCGTGCCTTGTTTACGGTTCATATTATTAAGGGCTAAAAAATTTATTTATTAGCACCTATAAAAGTATTAAAAATTATGAATAAACTTACTTTTATATTTGCTAAATCCAGTTAAACATATTGTAACAAACATCTAATAATAAATGACATCACACCATTGCAAGATATAAACAAGTGATGTATGTACAGTACTTTTCCGAACATTCCCGAATATTATGCATCACAAGAATTTGTCTTCAGTGCCACGCTAAACATAAATTACATAAATTTAAAATTGTATAAAATATCTTTTTTCATAATTTAATAAATGAAAATTTGTTTGATGAGAGATGGCATAGAGACAAGACAATGAATGATTTAGTGATTTTAGTCAACCCAATGTTAACATTAATAAAGAAAAGTTTATTTGACATCTTAGCCATCCAAGAGCAGTAGAATAAGTGTACAAGCTTTTGCAATAGTTGTGAGTTACATCACTCTTTGGACACATGACTAAAGTACACATACTTTTAGTAAGTGTAGGGTGACAAGAATTCCATGAAACTCAATATTCGCTACAAAATTTTATTATTATTATTATTTTTTTGGATAAGAAAATTTTTTAACGCAGAGTGGTAAAAATTCTCTGTAGACTGGTACTGATCTGCCGGACGAGCAGTTGAGAAATGCTGCTCTGGACTATCATGGTTCCTTGGATCACTATTAGAGTTGACCATCTGTCATATGTAATGACACTCCAGATCATCACACCTGCTGTGGAGGCAGTGTGCCTCTCCAAAGTGTAGGCAGGATTGAGGCATTCACCATGGGCCTCCAGACACAAACATGGCCCCAAACTGAATCTGGATTTGTCTCTGTAGACAACCTGGTTCCATTTCATTGTGGTCCAATCCTGTTGGGAGTGACATCATTCCAAATGGAGGCAATAGTGGGTGGCTGTCAATGACAGCACATGTTATGGCTGCTATAATACCAAATGTTCCTCATCTAGGCACCTCAAAATGTTATGGACAGACCTAAGTCTGTAATGATGGTACCACCTGTGTCTGGATATGGACAAGGATATGGTCTGCTGTGTGCATGCTTGTTGGAGGATCAGGTAGTCTTCTCAGGTAGTGGTCTGCCGAGAGTGTCCTGAGCCTGGATGTCGTGTGTGCAAGCTCTCTCTTATCCACTGGTACCAACACCTCACAGTATTGTCAGAATGGCCTAGGTAGCAAGCTGTTCAGTGAGATGCCCATCCAGCTTCTCTCAACCTGATGATCCTTTCCCTCTCAAACTCAGTTAGTTGTTTATACGGTTTTTGATTGCAATGTAAAGGTGTCTCTATTGATACAGCATCTCTCTGCAACAAGTAAACTACAGACAGGATGCTTTTGTGTACTCCCTGCTGGCATTATGTGATGAACCATCATGCTATAACTCTAATCATTTCCATATCTGTTTGAGACATGCCACATTTTCAAATTTTGCAATGATATGGCAATTCCTTCTTGATGTGCTAATTTTTATGGCAATGAGTGTACATATGTTATGGGCCAAGTGATTAATAGGGCATTATTTATAATGCTCGACCATTATGAATAATGACTAAAATGGCCATGTAGCTTGATAAATATTGGTTAATTTATTAAATTGACCAGACATTATGAATAAAGCTACATTCCCTTTGTGCAATTTGATTTTCAAAAAGAAATTCCACTTTCTTTTGTTAAGAATTATTTTTTGTGAATTGTTCTAAAGTATTTTAAAAACATGATTTTTTTTTAATTGATTTATTTAATTGATTATTGATTTAATTATTAATTTGATTTATAGTAAATATCATCAACTGTAGTAATTAAATTAAACTAATATTAACAAAAAGTCTTATTAACAAATTTATACTTCAATCAAAAATGAACTTAAAGGAAACTTTTGGAATGTCATTTTTGGTATAAAGTATATAAAAAAATTAATTATTTCTTTAGTTTATTTATTCAAGCAATTAAGACTTTGATGACATTTGCCATTACATAATTTCTTTGTAGCATATCTATTAGATTTGCAACCAATTGGCTAACACATGTCAAATGATCACACCTCAAAGTATTATCATCACTTTGCCTGACCAGGTGATAGCAGTATTCATAGTGAGCGGTCAATCTGATAAATTATAATAAAAAAAACCTGAAATTTATTACAGTGCCCAATTTTATTTGTCATTATTCATAATGCCTGTATTAATCACTTAGTCCATAACATATACAAATATAAACATTCAAATCCAATAGTTATGTATTAAAGTCAAATGATTACCAAATTATATCAGGCTATATTACTACCACCACCATTATGGCACCATTGGCAGGCATTAGCTGCCATCTCTTGGTAAATTTAATAATTATAATTAAATTAATATTTTGATAATTAATTTAGAAGGTTCTGGAAGAAAAGAATTGGTTTAAAGCTGGATTCAAATTTGCAACTCCTGCTTACCATGCAGTTGCATTGCCAGTTATGCTACCAGGGCCTTCATCCAATCCTTGCTTCCAGAACTTCTTAATTTGGCTATAACCATACTCTTTTACAGCACTGTCTGGAGATGATGCAGTGTCTACAGCTTATAACTCCCACTATGGCCGTAAGTGGAATTTGTGAGTTTGAGTCCCACTTCTGGCCAATTATTTTCTTCAGAATCTTCTAAACTAATTATTAAAATGTTAATTTAATTATAATTATTAAATTTAAAAAGAGATAGCATGTAACACCTGCCTCTAGTTCCAAATTACTAAGCATTTACTTAATAACAGTAGTAGTAATATAGCTTAATATACTCTGGCAGTTGCTTGGCTTTAATATAGTTAATAAATCAATAATAATAATAAAGTACTCTTGTTACATATATTCTGTAACAGGTGACTCTTAAGTGATTGATATAAACTCCTAAGTTTTTACATATAATATTATTAGGTTTAAATTTATTATGTAACTTAGTAAGTTTGATTTGATTTAGTAGTTATTGATAATACTTTGCTAATGTGTAACTGAGTGCTTGACCTTATTTTTATTATAAAAAATAAATATTTAATTTTTTGAGCTATATATTTAGCACATTATGGTTATTATTTTTTAATAAATAATTGTAACAGTTTTTCAATGCTAAAATAAAAATTTTAGTTCAAAATTGACTTTTAACAGTTTTTTGGAACTTGTTCAAAACATTTTAGAATGACAATAGAATAGAAAAAGGGAATGTTGAAGTTCAACCTAAATATGTAAAAATGAAATGATTTTGAATTGAATGATCATAATAATTTAAATGATGATGAAAGTCATAGGTTGTGTGTCTAAAAGAAATTATTGTAGAACCTAAAATAAAACATTTGTATAATAAATTTCCTAAATATGTTTTATTTTAGATTCTACAATAATTTCTTTTAGACACACAACCTATGACTTTTATTCAAAATTAAAAGCAAATACTATATAAGAAATTATTCAAGAGAATTGAAAATAACATATATTAATATTGGAATTGTTAAATTAAATTGTTTACAAGATATACATACAGAAAAAGAATGCTTAAAGGTTGCCAAGTGTTAAAATAGTTTTACAACACTTCAGTTTAAAGACATCTTGAAAGAGAAGTTGATTAATTATTAAGGTTCTACAACTTTTAATGATGATCTAACAGTTTATAAAAATTTGTGTATTCAATAGTTACAATATGATCTTAAATAATTTTTAAGATGAAGTTTTTTAAAATTTATTCTCATATATTGCTTTATTTTTTAGTCCTCTAACATATTTTATATATAATTCTAAATCTTAATTTAAAATTTAAATATACAAAATATTAACAATTGTTTTCTTGATTTGTGAAATAAAATAATTTATTGTAATCTTTAACAGATCTTACATATAGAGAATCACTAATATACTTTCTTCAATAATTTTTTCAGCATGTCTAATGATATAATGATTGAAAGTTGCATTTTATATTGTAATAATATTTTGAAATTATCAGTAATACAACTTACTAGTTTACATCAGAGATGTAGATAAAAGATATTGGAAGTTTTTGTGTAGTGTATATGTGTATTTAATAAATTATGTGAAACAACAATTTACAATAATGAAGTTTAAGTAAGGAAGCCTGATCTACTTATGATCAACTTTAAGTTCCAAGAATATGATAAGAAAAGAAAAACAAAACTACAGCAAAATGTTTAAATTTATTTTGGCCCATATATACAAGATTGGGCAAAATGTAGAGCCAGATATAAATGAGGCAATAAAATGTAACCAGTGGAAAATAACATCAATACAAAGCCAAAGATATGCCATTTGCATACCATGAATTTTAAAAGTCATTTTTTGAATATTATGCCAGGTAGGTGGTCATCACCATGAGCAATGCAATTTTCCAAGTAACAGATGAAAGCTTGCATTACATGATCCAACATACTTGTGAGAATGTTCTGTATGGCGTCTCATATAGTGTTCTTCAGGTCCACCAGTGTTTGAGGGCACGTAGCAAGCATCTGAGGCCGATTTCACATTGACTGACTGGACTGACTCCGAGTCATATTGCCATGACAACAGCAGGCAGTTGGCTGACTAGAAGTACCAGTTGGACAGATTTAAAAAGTTAAATATCTGTAGTTGAGTTGGAACAGTCGGTAAGCTACAGCCAATGAGAGTTTTGAAACTATAACCAATCAGACTTCAGATATATGAAAACTATCAAATTATGTAAATATAATATAATATAATATAAAAATTATATA